>NC_069506.1:156509694-156707194 GCF_027579735.1 Bombina bombina | reverse complement strand
TTGAGTATTTTGGCACAATCTTGCCATCTTTTAGTTTGTGAGAGAAAACAGTGAGAGCTGCAGGGGGAAATGTTAAGTTAATTTGCAAGACCTGGCTCAGAAATTTCAGCCATGCCCATGGAATGTTCTTTTCAACTTACTAGCAGAGAAACTAATTTTGAAATAAAACTATTTGAATGTCGTATTACAAATACAAAATTAACAGCAGTTTTTTGCATGTACAGTGTAGTTTTATTAGGATTTCAATATAAATTAAAATTTTTCCATAAAATACGATTTTTGCTGTGCAGTTTTGTAATGATTTTGAATGCGATCAAACATTACAATTTTTTACTGTATATTTCTATTTCAATATTTCATTTATCTGTTTTATATTATTTTGAAATTACAATTTGTTGTGCAAGCTATTGCAATGCATCGCCTTCTCATACTTCAGTACACAGAACGCCCCTTTGCGAGGCACACTGTTATCAAGGTAAAAACTGCCCTTAGTCAATTAGAACAGCATCTTTATAGTACTGGTGATATTTCACAAGCCCAGAGAAATCATCAGGTCCTAGATGAAACAACATGATCAGAAAAAAAATATAGATTAATAAAATATTTGGAGAGTTAAGAACTGGGAAGAAGAGCTGTAAAAGGGAATACCTGATAAGGAATGGTACTCTCTTGTTAAACATACATATACATCTGCGATATCTATGCAAATTATAGAGATAAATACTAAATTATTGTCCAGATGGTACTTATCCCCTATAGACTATATAAAATATATCCAAAATATAACCCTTCCTGCTGGCGAGGTTGTAGCAAATGTGCCATGTTGTCACATATCTAGTGGCAATGCCTTTTAATGCAAGAGTGTTGGGAAAACATTAACAGCCTGATATTCAAAACCTCGCTGGCATGGAGAGAAATCCCGCAAAATCTTTGGGATTTTTTTAGACCTTGTATTGTAATGTGGTAGTTTCTATTTCACATGAAGAACACTACATAGCAACATAAACATGTCTCAAGCTAATATTTGTGTTTCTAAATATTTTTTAAGTGCCTTGCCATATCGAGGAGACTTTTTAGAATATCTAGCCTGAGCGGTGAGGTTTTTACTATCAGGCCCTCAGAAATAAATCAAAGTTGTTTTATCCTTATGACCTGCAGTGTGCGACAGTTAATACCACGGCTGTGGATTTTTTTTTATGTACTATCAATTGTAGAATGGAGACATCAAGGCCCCAAATTTTCAAGGTCTGTCGGACCTGATCCGACAGTGCGGACCAGGTCCGACAGACCTCGCTGAATACGACAAGCAATACGCTCGCCGTATTCAGCATTGCACCAGGAGCTCACAAGAGCTGCTGGTGCAACGCCGCCCCCTGCAGACTCGCGGCCAATAGGCCGCCAGCAGGGGGGGTGTCAATCAACCCGATTGTACTTGATCGGGTTGATTTCCGGCGATGTCTGTCCGCCTGCTCAGAGCAGGCGGACAGGTTATGGAGCAGCGGTCTTTGTGACCGCTGCTTCATAACTGCTGTTTCTGGCGAGCCTGCAGGCTCGCCAGAAACACGGGGCATCAAGCTCCATTCGGAGCTTGATAAATATGCCCCCAAGTATCACTTTCTCTCTCCCTAGGAAAATGTGGTTTCCAGATTACTAAACGTACTGATGCTTATAATGCTATAATATTTTTATGGGAAGACTATATAGCAAATCTATAATAAAAGAGGAAGAATAATATAATGTCTGGAAAAATAAAAAAAACATCTTTCAAATATATAGATAATGAATGGAATGCACCTTAACCTGAAGTCATAGGTATACTTATGTTTCCATTTACCTTGTTCTGTTTGATACCTTTATTGTTTTTGTCCCTTTGATATATTTATACCTTGTTTGTTCCTGTGTATTTATAAAAATCTAATAAAAATATGGGGGGGGGGGGATCAGGTAGATGAAGTATCATCTAAGTACCATACATGGTCTGAATGGTAAAAGGCATGTATTGGATAGATGCATCATACAGGCTCTGTGGATGCAGCAGGATTACTATGGCATTTAGGAGTTAATGTGTCTATTAATTTCAGGAATTGCTTGTGGCAAGGGATCATGGCTCACGCATGCTGTGGCTACTGGTTACTGTGGTACTGCACAATGTGAGGCTTTACAAGTTGATTTCTCAATCTCTTCTATATAAAATGATAGCCTAATTTGTAGCCTAGGTTGTACCATTAGACAATGGACAAATAGCTTAGTTAAAGGTACAGAAAACACAATTTTCTGTCATCATTTAGATAGATCACACAGCTTTACAATTTGCTTCTAATATGAAATTTGCTTCATTCTCTTGGTATCCTTTGTTTAAGGAGCAGCATTGCACTATTGGGAGCTAGATGAACACATCAGGTGAGCCAATAATAAGAGGCTTATAAATGTATCCACTAGTCAGCAGCTAGCTCCCAGTAGTGCATTGCTCCTTTTCTAGAAAGGATACTAAGAGAATGAAGCAAATTAGATAATAGAAGCAAATTGGAGTTATTTAAAATTACTCTATCTGAATCATAACATTTAATGTTGACTTTACTCTCCCTTTTAAGCCTTTTTCTGTTCTGCGCTAAAAGCACCAGGGTTAATAGTAATAAAAAGCAAATGGAATACTGAGTCTGCATGAAAAAAGAGGTTGGCATTGAACCATTGAACCATTACTCGCAGGTCTTTTTCTAACCCCCCGGAACTTACCTGTGGCAACATTAGGGATATATTGATTAATATTTTAGAAATCCTCAACAAAATTCCTCTGCATAAATGTTGGTATGTGACTTTTATTTCAGAACATCTGTCTTCGTTCTTACTAGACTGTTTTCTGACCTCTGATCATCTTCTGTCCGTCCTGTTTCTGGCCTCGGACGTACATTTGGCTCGGTTGTATTTGTTTGTATGACCGTGTGCTGCAATATTTATTTTTATACTTGTAATGGGGCTCTTTTACTTTTTCCCTACATTAAACTGTGGTTCCAGCTTAACTGCAAATTTGCAGGCCGTTTAGTGTATCCAATTCTCATACTGTCTTGTTCTCCTCAATGTTCCCTGCTCTGTTATGGTGCAAACCTCTTCATTACTAGCTCCTTCTTTCTTGTTCTCATGCACTAGTATTCCTGAGTGCTACTATCTCTGTGCTGTGCCCATGCAGTTTATATAGCTTCGGTATGGCTTTTCCTGGGGTTACACTCTGTGCTCTAACATGCTAGCACTTCCAGTCCCAGTGTGGCTGTTCCTGTGTTCCAGCTCTGCAGTTCCAGGCACAGCTCAGCTATACCTGAGTGCCAGCCCTGGAAACCTGCTCCAGGCTTAAAGGGACATGAAACCCAAACATTATCTTTCATGATTCAGATAGAGAATACAATTTTAAACAACTTTCCAATTTACTTCTATTATTTAATTTGCTTCCTTCTCTTGTTATCATTTGCTGAAAGGTTTATCTAGGCAAGTTCATGAGCAGCAGAGAAACTAGGTTCTAGCTATTGATTGGTGGCTGCATATATATATTAAATGGGATTGGCTCACCCATGTGTTCAGTTAGAAACTAGTAGTGCATTGCTGCTCCTTCAACAAATGATACCAAGAGAATGAAACAGATTAGATAATAGAAGTACATTAGAAAGTTGTTTAAAATTATATGCTCTATCTGAATCATGACAGAACATTTTTGGGTTTCATGTACCTTTAAGTACTGGTCTCTGACTGAGTTCTCTATTATTTCTGAAAAGTTGGCGATAAGGCTGCACTTGGAGATGCTGGCAGCAAGATTAAAAGAAAACACACAATTTGAGTGAACACATATTGGACTACAGCGCATGTCCATACTCATCCATTCTATTGTGATGTCTATCTTGGGGCTAATTAAATAAAAAACTGCAACCCTTATAGACACATATTGTAGCCCAATACTCATGTACTCAAGTATGGCCACTAATTGGTAAATCTCTGCTCCTTTCCCTGGCAGCATAGTTTACCTATTCCTGTATCTCTCACTTTTCAGCACCAACCTGATATTAAACATCCCCTTCACTGGCCCCAGCTGCTACATGTGTGCTGTGAGCTGTACAATATCGTTAACCTATTGTTGGTTAGATTAGGCAACACTACAATATAATTCTTATGAAGCCAGCTAGTGCTGCACGTTGAACACTGTAGAATTCTAGGTCAACACCTATGCTACAGAGGGTGCATCTTCTTCGTCAGCCCTTGACCCTCGGGTACTACTCTTCCGATTACTTCTAGGGAATTCTCCAACAAATAGCTAATTACCTTTTCACTGGGGTTGCCACTTAGACAGTATTGTACCGACATGGATGGTATTTCTAATGTTCAGGGGAAAGTTGAAAATAAAGATTAAATATAGAAATAAAGATGATATCATGGTGAAACTTTTTGTGAGTGTGTTATAATATATCTAATTATAAACCAATGGTTATTTAAAATTAGCCCTAGCAGCTTTAGTTCCTAATTTATACCGTATAATTATGTATGCTAATAAGCATGGCTGGTATTTTTTTGCCTGAATTCTTGAAGATCTATCATCTATCCATCCATCCATCATCTATCTATCATCTATCTATCCATCCATCCATCTATCTATCTATCTATCTATCTATCTATCTATCTATCCATCCATCCATCCTTCCATCCATCTATCATCTATCTATCCATTCATCCATCCATCTATCATCTATCTATCCATCCATCTATCATCTATCTATCCATCTATCATCTATCTATCCATCATCTATCTATCTATCTATATATCTATCCAGCCTTCATCTATATATTCATCCATCATCTATATATCATTTATCTATCTATCAATTAATCTATCTATCTATCATCTATCTATCCACCAATTAATCTATCTATATATCCATCCATTATTAGCTTTTATTGCTTGTTATTACATAATCAAATACAACTTACAGATATAAGTGAAAAACTCCAGTACTTGAACTGAAATTTCACACTCAGCTTTTCGCATTCAGGTTATCCCAAACGAATAATTTTAATGATTTCCTAGAAATCTATTACCTGATGTAAATTAAGCATCGGTACTGCAGCCCGTACCCTGCTACCAGTCATATGATAAATATTAGCCACACACTTCTAATTGCGGTGCAAGTAGCATTGAAGTGCAATATATTGTAAGCCAGAGCTGTTAACATCAAATACCCCTTGCATGTGTGTTCCACATGAAATCTTAATGCTGGTTTAAAGTCACAGTAAAGTCAAATTTAAACTGTCAGGATTTAGGCAAAGTTTTCATTTTTAACAGACTTCCAATCTCCGTCTATTATCAAATTTGCTTTGTTCTTTTGGTATCCTATGTTGAATAGTAAACCTATGTAGGTTCATAGGAGATCAATCAGGAAAACCTGGAAAAAATAGAAAAGGACTCCACACCACCTCCTTCATCTGCCCCTTATAACACTCATCCTGCGGCTCTATACCCTGTCTTCACTCCAACCTCCAGGGTCAGGGGCCATCCTACCCAAGAGGCAACTTTCAGAGACCCCCACCCTCCAAGGCCATATCCCAAATTCCAAGGCCCACAGAGCAACCAATCCCCTCATCCAGGTACAGGGCCACCACTCAAAGGCTAGAACCAGGGCCGACACTCCAGGGGCAGGACCCCACTCTACACACCCTTAACTGCATAGCTGCTGTTAGCCCAGGTGTCATTGCTGCTCTAACTTCTAATGATTTGCATTCTGCCCCAGGTCATAACCACTAGCATAGGTAATCTTTCAACAGGCGGGGGGAGGCTGTACTCACTCTGTGTGTGGTCCCATACTAAAATTTGCAGGCCTACCTGCTGTCACATTTTCACTAACAGTCACAACTTGTAGCTTAGCTGTCATTGCTGCACGAGCTCATTTAACAGACTGTGACTGTGTGTGCAGGCTACACACCTGGAACTTTGGTGACACCACTATCAGGCCCCCACACTTGCCGGGCCCTCGATGCAGGTCCTATTTGCCGACTGCTCAGTTCACCACTGAAAAGAGGTCAGGAGTGTGCATTTATCTTTAGCACTCTATGGCAACACTGCTGCCATAGAGTGCTAAAGACACGTGCACAATTCTGAGGTCTAATGAGTCCACTTAAGATTACTCTTAAACAAAGGTTAACAAAAGAACAAAGCACATTTGATAATAGTAGTAATCTGGAAAGTTGTTTAAGACTGTATGTTCTTTCTGAATTATGAAAGCTTAATTTTGACTTTTCTGTCCCTTTATAATAATTTAAAGTGAAGGTAAAGTTTGCTTGTGTCGATACTTGCAAATGTAAATTTCATTAAAAATAATGGTAGTTTAATTCATCAATTTTCG
Organism: Bombina bombina; assembly: GCF_027579735.1. Taxonomy (NCBI): domain Eukaryota; kingdom Metazoa; phylum Chordata; class Amphibia; order Anura; family Bombinatoridae; genus Bombina; species Bombina bombina. The sequence continues at coordinate 156,700,820 of NC_069506.1, read as the reverse complement.
TATTTCTCAATATTTACCTATTTATCCGCTTTTCTAATCTTGAAAATATTCGTTGTGTAATCTGACCGTTTATTTTTTTTTTTTTTCGGAGCCAGGTCACGTTTTTCTTGTACCCAATCATATGTCTGGCCGTTAGGCGGCCGTCATTTGACGTCACTGCATTAGTATAAATTGTGCGCACGCTTTAGTTTCACTTCCTATGTCTTGTAAGCCGTGCTCGTTCCAGCTTAGCGCATGTGCAAAACGCAGTCAATCAAGCAACTCGCCCGAACGCAGTGTGTTTACACATATTTGGCAACAGTATGAATGAATTTGGCAATTAGATGTTACGGGTTGATGTGCGCATGCGCAAACATTCGGAGAATCGAGAACGCGCAAAGACAGTACGTGTAGAGCGGGTGGGAACGCTCTATGCGTAATACATAAGAAAATCAGGAAATAGATGGAGGGAGGAGCTATAAGCGGCAGAACACGGAGAAAATAAGTATTTATTTTATATTGATATGTATACAAAAATGTGTTTAAAAATTAGCGATCTTGGTAAATATCAAATAATTAACAAAATACTGCTTTCACTTGCGCGAAACTTTACCTTCACTTTAAGACTCTTGAGTAATGTCTATATTATCTCCTCTGCTGTGTCCAATAAGGGACACATAGGAAGGAACACCTGCACTGATCAAAGAACATGTTTACTGTGTAGCATGTTGCAGGGTTATATTTCTATATCTTGCAAGATGCTCTCCAGTGTATGTGGAGACAGTGGTAAACTACAATTTTCAGAGTTAAATTAAAGGAACAGTGATGAAATAACTAATACACGTACATTGTTAATTTGATTTTCTTACTACACATAATTATACACTTTATAAGAATTAAATTCTCTGTTTAACAGATCTTTAAATAATTTAGAAGATGCCAAAGGCATAGAAAAGAACAGTGAGGTTTAATATTTAATTCTGCAAGCAAACAACTCAATATATTTTCTGGACATAACAGTATTGCTTTTGCTATTTGCAAAAATAACAAAAATGAACTTGGGAATTATTTCAAATATTTTAAAGTGTAACAATTAATGTAGAATAAACAGTAGGCTACGTCATTTTAACTGAATCTGTATAAGTTTAATACAATAAGAAATCACTATAATGTGGTGTCAAGCAATAAAAACATAAATGACAAAAACACACAAATATTTTTCAAAACAATTCATAGATGGGTCATGTTATTATGATCAATTGATTTTAACCAGTAGAAGTAATTGGTAGGTTGAACTTTGACATTGGAACAGGAGCGTTCCATTAGTGAAGCTGAAAGTTCTGGTGTATTCTCTAAACATCTGCAGATCTTTTTTTCTTGCAAACTGGAAGGTGGCAAGATTATATCAAAATAAAAAAAACACTTATTATTCTAATATAAAAACACATGTATACTAATATTGTAAGATAATATCCGTGGGAAGCAGAGTAATCTGAGTTGCATTGACTGCACTATTACATTTTTAATGTCTGCTCCCTGTTAACTTTGCTCTCCCCAGCAAAATTTCCCTTTTAACAAGCTCAATTACTTTCTATGGCAGACATCTCTCAGCTTGCAGGGACAGCCCATTTTTTAGATAGTTTGCTGAGCACAGCCCTTGCCAGTATGGGCTTGGTTTTTCATGTTCTATCTGGTGAAGCTTAGATCATTGGGTTCCAAGAGTAGAAGTTTGCAACTGGCGAATTGCGTTGGAGGGAAAGTGTGGGAAAACTTAGAGGGAGTGTGTTTATTTTCATAGGGTGTATTGTTTAGGGGCAGTCACAGTTAAGGTTTAGTGTGCTGGGGAAGGAGGTGTCTTGGTAATTGTGATAAAAGATAGTTCTGCTGGAGGGTCTTGGTAATAGCAGTAAGAGTCAATTGCAGTTGTGGTCTCAGTTGGGGTAATTGTGGTTCATGGTTAATTTTGATTGGGGTCTTGGGGATACCCACTACAATGCTACAATTGCTACCTGTGGAATGCTGCCAAAACCTGACTGGCACTGCCATTTATAGTGAGCTAGGTATGATAGCTCATGATTTTCCACTTGAAGTGACAGTTGGTACACAGTTTTACTCCAGTTAGTGATCAGCATGGTAACTATCTAGGCCTAAATAGGTGATATTTTAGAAATCCTCAAAAAAATATTTAGTTCAGAATATGTTTAGGAAGAAAGAAAAACACTTAAAAAAGGTTGGTGTAGAATGTTATTATACTGAAAATTATAAGGTAATTTGTCCAAAAATGTATACAGGAGTGGTAGATATGTAGTCTAGCAATTCAGAATAAGTGGTATGGACATATACAATAAATCAGTTCCCAATACAAAATATGCTTATCAGCTGAGTACATGATGTTTATGTTTGGAGAAGGGATCATGTTGACCATCTCTAGATAAAATAGGAAATTTGTGCAGATTATTTTAATTAGCTATTTATATAAAGAAGCTAGTGTCAAAACTGTAGACCCTTCAATGATTATTCTATAGAGTGATTGGTTAGCTCAGAGCACAATCTAATCTGTATCTGTCCTTAAATGGATGTAAAAGAGTAGACTAGGAACATGGATTCCACCAGGGATCACTCTTTATTTGCAAAACGTTATACACTGGACTAACAAAATTATAGAGTTAAAGTTAATTAATTAAAGTCAAAATGAAATGTTCATGATTTAAGTAGAACAGGCTTTTTAAGACACTATTCTACTTATTTCTGTTATAAAATTGTTCTCCTGGTAACCTTTGTCAAAAAATATACCTAAGTATGCTCAGAGAAGCAATGTACTAGTGAGCTAGCTGATGATTGGTGGCTAGACACATATGCCTCTTGTCATTGGCTCACACAATATGTTCAAGTTAGGTCCCACTAGTCATTGCTGCTCTGAAACTGACTTAAACTATGTGTTTAAAGGGACAGTCTACTCCAGAATTGTTATTGTTTAAAAAGATAGATAATCCCTTAATTACCCATTCCTCAGTTTTGCATAACCAACACTGTTATATTAATATAATTTTTACCTCTGTGATTACCTTGTATCTAAGCCTCTGCAGACTGCCCCCTATCTCAGTTCTTTTGACAGACTTACATTTTAGCCAATCATTGCTAGCTCCTGGGTAACTCCATGGGTGTGAGCATAATGTTATCTAAATGGCAATAATGCCCTCTAGCTGTGAAAAACTGTCAAATGCATTTAGATAAAAGGCAGCCTTTAAGGGCTTAGACATTAGCATTTGAGCCTATCTAGGTTTAGTTTTCAACTAAGAATACCAAAAGAACAAAGCAAAGTTGATGATAAAAGTAAATTGGAAAGTTATTAAAAAATTGTATGCCTTATCTGAATAATGAAAGTTTAATTTTGACTAGACTGTCCATTTAACCCTTATGCAGATGTTAAACACAGTTATATGTAAGCAATAGTGCAATAAGAAAATGCTCTAACACTTTAGAACATTATATGTCCCTTTAATTGTTTTTTAAACTATTCTTTCATAGCCAGATCATTTGCAGTGTAGTGCTTAGTTATTGATTAAGACTATGCATATAGAAAAAATGACTTTAATGTATCTTTATTGCTCATAATTTTGTGTATACTCAATGGTCAGTCTTTCACTTGCATTTCAACAGAAATGTCATTTAAATACAAATTCATATCTATTTCAGGGACTGTGAAATTGTCCACTAGCTGCAAATTATCTTGTGTTTGACCTTCATGGGGAAAAATTTCTTGCTTAACTAATTGTGGATAAAGTATTCAACCAAAACACAAGGGAATTAATCTGCACTTTTTACATGATACACTTTTTGCTCTGTGGCTAAAATGTAGATAATATTGTATATAGCACAAGGCTTCTAGCACTGATTCTGAAATCTAATGTTAACTTGGTAGGCAGACCAAATTCTAAAGATGATGTCATTCACTAAGGTGCTATATAAAGGGCTCACTGATGTCACCATAGCAACTGGGATTCGGAAATTAACCAGAGAAAGATGAGATAATCAATGTAATGAATAGCAAAAAGCTAGCATTCTAATGTGGTGCAACTGGGCTTGTTTGTGTCACACAGCAAAACACAATGGCGCGCAATGGGACATTGAGGAGGCAGAAATAATTTTACTACAGGACGACCATACTATGATGACTCACCCAACACCTGTAACGTCATAAAACTGAACTGCTAAATTCTTCTCTATAAGCATTAACAAAACGTGTCTCCAAATTGTCTACGCTGTAAAGGGGATTAAAAAGAAGCATAAGAGGAAGAAATACTTTGAAGATCTTCTTCCTCTCTACTAATTCATACTGTGACTTCCCTAGTCGATTGCAGCCTGAGTAGGAATTCAGATTTTTAGTCTCCATGGTAACTTAGTGGAGATACTTCAACATGTTAATCTTGCGGTATCATCACATTTAATGGTTGCCATAGAGACACAAAATGCAACAGTTTTATTTTGCTTGGCTGCACCATTTAAGGCTGCCATGTTTATCTGCATAATACGTGTTCCTTCATATATGATAGTATGCTCTTGTGCTTTAATGAAGGTGATAATAACAAATACTTTACAACAAAAAATATATTCAGTATTTGATTTAATTTTCATTGATAGCAAACATAAAGAACTGACTAGATCAGATTATTTTCCTTAGTGTTACGATGTCTCAAGCAATGCTACTATAATGCCTTTTGATTATCCTTTAAAAATGCATACATTTATTATAAAATTCCCATATGGTATTTATATAATACTTTTACAGAAATAGTATTTACAGAGCATCACATTCACAGGAATATATAATTAAAGGGATAGTAAATACCTTAAAGGGACACTGAATCCAAATTTTTTTCTTTTGTGATTCAGATAGAGCATGCAATTTTAAGCAACTTTCTAATTTACTCCTAAATTTTTATTCGTTCTCTTGCTATCTTTATTTGAAAAAGAAGGCATAAGCTTTTTTTAAGAACTCTGGACAGCACTATTTTATTAGTGGATGAATGTATCCACCAATCAGCAAGGACAACCCAGGTTGTTCACCAAAAATGGTCTGGCATCTAAACTTACATTCTTGCATTTCAAATAAAGATACCAAGAGAATAAATAAAATTTGATGATAGGAATAAATTAGAAAGTTGCTTAAAATGTCATGCTCTATCTGAATCATGAAAGAAAAAAAATGGTTTCAGTGTCCCTTTAAGATTTAATACAAGTTTATTTATGCATAATAAAACAACTTATAATACAATATACTTTAATAGTGCAATATACTTGTATACATTGTTTTGCCACCTTTTCATGAAATTTAGCTCTAAAAGTTGAAGATTTTCTTATTCTCAGACAGTGAAAAGCATCCAGCTGACTACTTTAGGCTAACTCTGCTACATATGTTTCCCTAATTGGGTATATGAAACACAAACATTTTCTTTTGTGATTTAGACAAAGAATACAATTTTAAATAAAGTTTTCAATTTATTTCTATTATCAAATTTGCTTTGTTCCCATTATATTCTTTGTTGAAGAGATACCTAGGTACTACATGGCAGGAAATAGTGTTGCCATCTAGTGCTCTTGCAAATGGATGACATTCTTTCAAAACTGTTGCTATTCAACAAAAAGGACAAGAAAATAAGCACCTTACAAGCACTCACTTCCTATAACCATATAATTCAGTGATTAGAGTGTATGATCAAAAAAATAAAACATAACCTTTATTATTATTATTATTATTATTATTATTATTAAAACTGGATGCACAGACCCCAACAGAATTATACACAAGCTGCTGAGAGTATAGTGAGAGAGTTTCATAAGCTGTGTTTCTGGCAAGCCTGAAGGCTCGTATGAAACACAGGGCATTAAAGGGACAGGCTAGTCAAAATTAAACTTTCATGATTCAGATAGGGCATGCAATTTTAAACAACTTTCCAATTTACTTCTATTATCTAATTTGCTCAATTCTTTAGATATCCTTTCTTGAAGAAATAGCAATGCACACGTGTGAGCCAATCACACAAGGCCTCTAGGGGCAGCAACCAATCAGCAGCTACTAAGCATATCTAGCTATGCTTTTCAGCAAGTGATATCAAGAGAATGAAGCAAATTAGATAATAGAAGTAAATTAGAAAGTTGTTTAAAATTACATGCTCTTTCTAAATCACGAAAGAAAAAAATTGGCTTTCATGTCCCTTTAAACTCTATACGGAGCTTGATAAATATGCCCCTAAAACTTTACACTTATTTTGTAAATATTTAAACAGCTAATGAAACTTTAAAAAATACATCTACATTATTCTCAGACTAATCTTTTCTTTGAATGCATCATTCTATCTAGTATTTATTTAAGGCTGGATTACAATTGGAGTGCTCATTTAGGCCTAGATTTAGAGTTCGGTGGTACCCGTCAAAACCAGCGTTAGAGGCTCCTAACGCTGGTTTTGGGCGCCCGCTGGTATTTGGAGTCAGTGATTAAAGGGTCTAACGCTCACTTTTCAGCCGCGACTTTTCCATACCGCAGATCCCCCTACGCCATTTGCGTAGCCTATCTTTTCAATGGGATCTTTCTAACGCTGGTATTTAGAGTCGTTTCTGCAGTGAGCGTTAGAGCTCTAACGACAAAACTCCAGCCGCAGGAAAATAGCAGGAGTTAAGAGCTTTCTGGCTAACGCCGGTTTATAAAGCTCTTAACTACTGTACCCTAAAGTACACTAACACCCATAAACTACCTATGTACCCCTAAACCGAGGTCCCCCCACACCGCCGCCACTCGATTAAAATTTTTAACCCCTAATCTGCCGACCGCCACCTACGTTATATTTATGTACCCCTAATCTGCTGCCCCTAACCCCGCCGACCCCTGTATTATATTTATTCACCCCTAACCTGCCCCCCACAACGTCGCCGCCAGCTACTTACAATAATTAACCCCTAATCTTCCGACCGCAAATCGCCGCCACCTACGTTATCCCTATGTACCCCTAATCTGCTACCCCTAACACCGCCGACCCCTATATTATATTTATTAACCCCTAATCTGCCCCCCTCAACGTCGCCGACACCTGCCTACACTTATTAACCCCTAATCTGCCGAGCGGACCTGAGCGCTACTATAATAAAGTTATTAACCCCTAATCCGCCTCACTAACCCTATCATAAATAGTATTAACCCCTAATCTGCCCTCCCTAACATCGCCGACACCTACCTTCAATTATTAACCCCTAAACTTCCGATCGGAGCTCACCGCTATTCTAATAAATGTATTAACCCCTAAAGCTAAGTCTAACCCTAACACTAACACCCCCCTAAGTTAAATATAATTTTTATCTAACGAAATAAATTAACTCTTATTAAATAAATTATTCCTATTTAAAGCTAAATACTTACCTGTAAAATAAATCCTAATATAGCTACAATATAAATTATAATTATATTATAGCTATTTTAGGATTAATATTTATTTTACAGGCAACTTTGTAATTATTTTAACCAGGTACAATAGCTATTAAATAGTTAAGAACTATTTAATAGTTACCTAGTTAAAATAATAACAAATTTACCTGTAAAATAAATCCTAACCTAAGTTACAATTAAACCTAACACTACCCTATCAATAAAATAATTAAATAAACTACCTACAATTACCTACAATTAACCTAACACTACACTATCAATAAATTAATTAAACACAATTGCTACAAATAAATACAATTAAATAAACTAGCTAAAGTACAAAAAATAAAAAAGAACTAAGTTACAGAAAATAAAAAAATATTTACAAACATAAGAAAAATATTACAACAATTTTAAACTAATTACACCTACTCTAAGCCCCCTAATAAAATAACAAAGACCCCCAAAATAAAAAATTCCCTACCCTATTCTAAATTAAAAAAGTTACAAGCTCTTTTACCTTACCAGCCCTGAACAGGGCCCTTTGCGGGGCATGCCCCAAGAATTTCAGCTCTTTTGCCTGTAAAAGAATAAATACAATACCCCCCCCCCCCCCAACATTACAACCCACCACCCACATACCCCTAATCTAACCCAAACCCCCCTTAAATAAACCTAACACTAAGCCCCTGAAGATCTTCCTACCTTGTCTTCACCATCCAGGTATCACCGATCCGTCCTGGCTCCAAGATCTTCATCCAACCCAAGCGGGGGTTGGCGATCCATAATCCGGTGCTCCAAAGTCTTCCTCCTATCCGGCAAGAAGAGGACATCCGGACCGGCAAACATCTTCTCCAAGCGGCATCTTCGATCTTCTTCCATCCGGTGCGGAGCGGGTCCATCTTGAAGCAGGCGACGCAGATCCATCCTCTTCTTCCGATGTCTCCCGACTAATGACGGTTCCTTTAAGGGACGTCATCCAAGATGGCGTCCCTCGAATTCCGATTGGCTGATAGGATTCTATCAGCCAATCGGAATTAAGGTAGGAATTTTCTGATTGGCTGATGGAATCAGCCAATCAGAATCAAGTTCAATCCGATTGGCTGATCCAATCAGCCAATCAGATTGAGCTCGCATTCTATTGGCTGTTCCGATCAGCCAATAGAATGCGAGCTCAATCTGATTGGCTGATGGGATCGGCCAATCGGATTGAACTTGATTCTGATTGGCTGATTCCATCAGCCAATCAGAAAATTCCTACCTTAATTCCGATTGGCTGATAGAATCCTATCAGCCAATCGGAATTCGAGGGACGCCATCTTGGATGACGTCCCTTAAAGGAACCGTCATTAGTCAGGAGACATCGGAAGAAGAGGATGGATCCGCGTCGCCTGCTTCAAGATGGACCCGCTCCGCACCGGATGGAAGAAGATCGAAGATGCCGCTTGGAGAAGATGTTTGCCGGTCCGGATGTCCTCTTCTTGCCGGATAGGAGGAAGACTTTGGAGCACCGGATTATGGATCGCCAACCCCCGCTTGGGTTGGATGAAGATCTTGGAGCCAGGACGGATCGGTGATACCTGGATGGTGAAGACAAGGTAGGAAGATCTTCAGGGGCTTAGTGTTAGGTTTATTTAAGGGGGGTTTGGGTTAGATTAGGGGTATGTGGGTGGTGGGTTGTAATGTTGGGGGGGGTATTGTATGTTTTTCTTTACAGGAAAAAGAGCTGAATTTCTTGGGGCATGCCCCGCAAAGGGCCCTGTTCAGGGCTGGTAAGGTAAAAGAGCTTGTAACTTTTTTAATTTAGAATAGGGTAGGGAATTTTTTATTTTGGGGGTCTTTGTTATTTTATTAGGGGGCTTAGAGTAGGTGTAATTAGTTTAAAATTGTTGTAATATTTTTCTTATGTTTGTAAATATTTTTTTATTTTCTGTAACTTAGTTCTTTTTTATTTTTTGTACTTTAGCTAGTTTATTTAATTGTATTTATTTGTAGCAATTGTGTTTAATTAATGTATTGATAGTGTAGTGTTAGGTTAATTGTAGGTAATTGTAGGTAGTTTATTTAATTATTTTATTGATAGGGTAGTGTTAGGTTTAATTATAACTTAGGTTAGGATTTATTTTACAGGTAAATTTGTTATTATTTTAACTAGGTAAATATTAAATAGTTCTTAACTATTTAATAGCTATTGTACCTGGTTAAAATAATTACAAAGTTGCCTGTAAAATAAATATTAATCCTAAAATAGCTACAATGTAATTATAATTTATAGTGTAGCTATATTAGGATTTATTTTACAGGTAAGTATTTAGCTTTAAATAGGAATAAGTTATTTAATAAGAGTTAATTTATTTCGTTAGATAAAAATTATATTTAACTTAGGGGGGTGTTAGTGTTAGGGTTAGACTTAGCTTTAGGGGTTAATACATTTATTAGAATAGCGGTGAGCTCCGATCGGAAGTTTAGGGGTTAATAATTGAAGGTAGGTGTCGGCGATGTTAGGGAGTGCAGATTAGGGGTTAATACTATTTATGATAGGGTTAGTGAGGCGGATTAGGGGTTAATAACTTTATTATAGTAGCGCTCAGGTCCGCTCGGCAGATTAGGGGTTAATAAGTGTAGGTAGGTGTCGGCGACGTTGTGGGGGGCAGATTAGGGGTTAATAAATATAACATAGGGGTCGGCGATGTTAGGGCAGCAGATTAGGGGTACATAGGGATAACGTAGGTGGCGGCGTTTTACGGAGCGGCAGATTAGGGGTTAAAAGTGTAATGCAGGGGTCAGCGATAGCGTGGGCGGCAGATTAGGGGTTAATAAGTGTAAGGTTAGGGGTGTTTAGACTCGGGGTACATGTTAGGGTGTTAGGTGCAGACGTAGGAAGTGTTTCCCCATAGGAAACAATGGGGCTGCGTTAGGAGCTGAACGCTGCTTTTTTGCAGGTGTTAGGTTTTTTTTCAGCTCAAACAGCCCCATTGTTTCCTATGGGAGAATCGTGCACGAGCACGTTTTTGATGCCGGCCGCGTCCGTAAGCAGCTCTGGTATCGAGAGTTGCATTTGCGGTAAAAATGCTCTACGCTCCTTTTTTGGAGCCTAACGCAGCATTTGTTTGAACTCTCGATACCAGAGTTAAATTTATGGTGCGGCCAGAAAAAAACCCGCGGAGCGTTAACAGCCCTTTTACCGCCGAACTCTAAATCTAGGCCTTATTGTGCACCCATCAAATGGGCAAATTTGCCCGTTTGCAGGCACTCAATAATTAACCAGCCATTATAAGTGGCTGGTTCTTGCTACCGCAAGCTCGCAGTAGCAATAAGCTCTTATAAAATTAACCAGAGATCAGATCTCTGGTTAATTTGATAAATGTGCCCCAAATGCACACAAAATACAGTGCAGTGTATTTTTTTTTTTTTTTAAAAAAGATAGCAGCATCTTTATTTTTTAATAAAATAACTGCACTAGGCAGTATTTTGGGGGTAAAGTTGGTGGGAGTGGGATGTTAGAAAAAAACTGCACTGAAAAGTGCTTTTACATTGCAGTCTATGGAACTGTGTGTTCCCAGTAAATATATATGTATTCACTGATATACAATACACATACATTTATGTGTTTATGTGTGTTTATACACATATTAACTGCTTTTTCAGATACAGATATCAAAAGAACAAAGAAAAATTGATAATAGGAGTAAATTAGAAAGTTGCTTAAAATTGCGCGCTCTGAGTCATGAAAATATCCCTTTAAATATAAAGTTAAACCAAGCGCACTTCCATGAAAAGGGCTGACCAGCAAATAGTCTGTGATTGGTGGCTGCATGTGTATGCCCCACTTGATTGGCTCATTAGTTGAGTACTGCTTTTTGTGTTCTGTGTTGGTCTTGTTGGCCTGAACTATGCTGTACTGTGCTGTTGAATTTCTTAGAAACATTTTCACCATACAAAAATCAAACCAACATAAATATTGTACATCTACTTCATAAATATATATACAAAATATGTTATGCTTTCAATCTGATTATATATACACTATCTGCTAAGATTAAAAAAACAAAGCCAATAAACAGAGATACAGAGAAGCATCTATAAATTCTCATTAGAATGGTTTATATATAGACTGTGCAAAGTTTTTTTGCAGACATAGAAAGAGAAAATATATAGACAAAATAGGAATCCAATTAATTTGAATGTATACAAAATCAGCTAAAACAGACAACAAAATTACATTTTTCAAAACCATATGTCAATGCTTAGATTAAATTATCCTTCATTGTATGTAAATTGCTAAATCAGCAGAATCAATAGTTTCTTGTTATGAAAAGCTAAGATAAGATATTTTGTGTGTAAATATTCAACTATATATTTTAGGCACTGTAAATCATTGTAATAGAGTACAAATATTGCTGCAAACTCACTCTGCTAGCAAAACAATTTAATTATAGAGCGAAAGGGGCCTATTTATCATATGTCTGTCGGACCTGATCCGACAGTGCGGATCAGGTCCGACAGACATCGCTGAATGCGGAGAGCAATACGCTCTCCATATTCAGCATTGCACCAGCAGCTCTTGTAAGCTGCTGGTGCAACGCCGCCCCCTGCAGACTTGCGGCCAGCAGAGGGGTGTCAATCAAACCGATCGTACTCGATCGGGTTGATTTCCGGCGATTCCTGTCCGTCTCATTAGAGCAGGCAGACAGGGTTATGGAGAGTCTGAAGACTCGCCAGAAACACGGGCCCACAAGCTCCTTACGGAGCTTGATAAATGGGCCCTATAGGCTCACTAGACATTTATAGCACTCTTTGAACCCCTTTGTGGGGGCTTAAACACATAGACTTGAAGGATCACCAGTGCATTTAACACATTAATGGCACAGAAAAATAATTTCAGATTAATTATTATCTTAGATTAGAATTCACAATGGACTTGTATTTTGTTGGATTTTCAGGATCTAAGTGCTAAGTGAAGCACAAACGTGATATGTGGTAATCCACGGGTCATTGCACACAGCGGAAATAGCGTGCATATAATGAGTTGAAAGGTAATGTGTTCGCTTGAGCGCAATCAAATTTAACTCATGTCCGGTTAGCAAGATTTCAGATCTCTGAATACAATATGTGTACAATATGTACACAATATGTGTATACATTTTTATTTATGTATTTATATGTGTATATATGTATTTACAGACATATATATGCATAAATACATATGTATACATACATAAAGATATATAAAAGTGCATTGGAGCCCTTTGCAGTCAAGTAGCTGATTTATGCAGTATTCATATTTAATAAAGTGTTATTGTGAGTATTTACTGTAAATATTTCACATTCCACCGTTCTTCACATAGGAGAATATGTTCTATGTATTGTTAAATAGATATTCCTATATATACAGTATATACAGTATATATATATATATATATATATATATATATACATATATATATATATATACAAACACAGAAGGGGACTGCACTCTCATACCAGACCGGGTACACATCCCATGACCCTACAACATGCTCAGCCCTGGGTGCTCACCGGCACTCACAGGAAGCTGTGCTGTCCCCAGAGTCACAGGCAGTTAACCCCAGACTTTCTCTGTGTGTTGTATTAATTTGTTTTGTAATTTTCCCTATGGTTCTTGCACCCAGACCTGTCTGGGGTTAACTGCCTGTGACTCTGGGGACAGCACAGCTTCCTGTGAGTGTCGGTGAGCACCCAGGGCTGAGCATGTTGCAGGGTCATAGGATGTGTACCCGGTCCGGTATGAGAGTGCAGTCCCCTTCCGTGTTTTGTATATGTCTAGGGTGATTACATAAGCCTGTGCACCCTTCCCTTGTTCCCAGTTTGTTTGGATTTGAGAGCTTGCATTGTGTGGCTGTTTTAGGGTCCCAGGTATTGGAAAGGACCTTGACGTGGTACCTGGGCTTGTCCCATTTGGCCAGATGCGGTAACTAACCTTTCCATTTTTGCTTTTAAATCTTAGCTGAGAGCTTGTAAGTGAGTGCTGGACTTTCTCTGTGTGTTGTATTAATTTGTTTTGTAATTTTCCCTATGGTTCTTGCACCCAGACCTGTCTGGGGTTAACTGCCTGCGACTCTGGGGACAGCACAGCTTCCTGTGAGTGTTGGTGAGCACCCAGGGCTGAGCATGTTGCAGGGTCATGGGATGTGTACCCGGTCCGGTATGAGAGTGCAGTCCCCTTCCGTGTTTTGCATATGTCTAGGGTGATTACATAAGCCTGTGCACCCTTCCCTTGTTCCCAGTTTGTTTGGATTTGATAGCTAGCATTGTGTGGCTGTTTTAGGGTCCCAGGTATTGGAAAGGACCATGACGTGGTACCTGGGCTTGTCCCATTTGGCCAGATGCAGTAACTAACCTTTCCATTTTTGCTTTTAAATCTTAGCTGAGAGCTTGTGAGTGCTGGACTTTCTCCGTGTGTTGTATATATATATATATATATATCCTATAATATAAAAGGCCAAGTATGTTTGTCCGAAGCTGTCATGCGCAGTAAAGACACCGTGAGGACAAACACGCCTGGTCTTAGAGCCTACTTGATCTGCTGTCCATGGCGTGACAATGGTGGGCGGGAGTGGGCATGGCCAGGAATGGGTGGGACCCGGCGTGGCGGGGTCGGGCGAGGGCACGTGCGTGCAAGAGAGACAGATCAAAAGAGAGGGGGGGAAAGAGAGAAAGAGAGGGGGAGAGAGCAAAAGAGATGGCAAAAGATCAAAAGAGAGGGGAAACAGCAAAAGATAGGGGAAAGAGCAAAAGAGAGGTGAGAGAGCAAAAGAAAGGGGAAAGAGCAAAAGAGAGGAAAGAGAGAGAGAGAGCAAAAGAGAGGGGGAGACAGGAGAGAGAGAGAGCAAGCAAAAAAGAAGGGGAAAAAATAGAGGGGGAAAGAGAGAGCGCAAAAGAGAGGGGAGAGAGAGAGAGCAAAAGAGAGAGGGAGAGAGAGTGAGCAAAAGAGAGGGGGAGAAATAAAAAGAGAGGGGAGAGAGAGAGCAAAAGAGAGGGGGAGAGAGAGAGAGCAAAAGAGAGGGGGTAGAGAGAGCAAAAGAGGGGGAGAGAGCACAAAAGAGAGGGGGGAGTGAGAGTAAAAGAGAGGGGAAAGAGGGGGTGTAGAGAGAGAGGGGGAGAGAGAGAGCAAAAGAGAGGGGGAGAGATAGAGAGCAAAAGAGAGGGGGAGAAAGAAAAAGAGAGGGGGAGAGAAAGCAAAAGAGAGAAGGAGAGAGAGAGAGAGCAAAAGAGAGGAGGTAGAGAGAGAGCAAAAGGGAGGGAGAAAGAGCATAAAAGAGGGGGGAGAGCAAAAGAGAGGGGGAGAGAGAGAGGGGGGTGGAGAGAGAGAGAGCAAAAGAGAGGGGGAGATAGAAAGCAAAAGAGAGGGGGAGAGAGAGAGAGAGGGAAGGGAGAGAGCAAAAGAGAGAGGGGAGAGCAAGCAAAAGAGAGGGGAGAGAGAGAGCAAAAGATAGGGGGGAGAGAGAGAGCAAAAGAGAGGGGGGAGACAGGGGGGAGAGAGAGCAAAAAGTAGGGGGGGGAGAGAGAGCACAAAAGAGAGGGGGAGAGAGAAAAAGAGAGTGGGGAGAAAGAGCAAAAGAGGGGGAGAGAGAGCACAAAAGAGAGGGGGAGAGAGAGCAAAAGAGAGGGGGAGAGAGAGCAAAAGAGAAGGGGAGAGAGAGGGAAGGGGTGGAGAGAGAGAGGGGGAGAGAGAGAGAGAGAGAGAGAGAGAGGGAAGGGCAAGAGCAAGAGAGAAGGGGGAGAGGGTGGGAGATAGAGAGCAAAAGAGAGAGGGGGAGAGAGAGAGCAAAAGATAGGGGGAGAGAGAGACCAAAAGAGAGGGGAGAGAGAGCATAAAAGAGAGGGGAGAGAGAGAGCGCAAAAGAGAGGGGGAGAGAGAGCACAGAAGAGAGGGGGAGAGAGAGCGCAAAAGAGAGGAGGGAGAGAGAGAGCACAAAAGAGAGGGGGAGAGAGAGCGCAAAAGTGAGGGGGGAGAGAGAGCAAAAGAGAGGGAGAGAGAGATAAAGGGGGGGAGAGGGGGGAGAGAGAGAGCAAAAGAGAGGGGAAGAGAGAATGAGCAAAAGAGAGGGAGAGAAAGAGAGCAAAAGAGGGGAAGAGAGAGCAAAAGATAGGGTAGGGGGAAAAAGAGAGGGGAGAGAGAGAGAGAGAGAGAGAGAGGGGGGAGAGAGAGAGAGAGAGAGCAGAAGAGAGGGGGAGATCGAGCAAAAGAGAGGAGAGAAGAGAGAGCAAAAGAGAGGGGGGAGAAAGAGAGCAAAAGAGAGGGGGAGAGAGAGCAAAAGAGTGAGGAGGAGAGAGAACAAAAGAGAGGTAGAGTGAGAGAGAGCGCAAAAGAGAGGGGGAAAGAAGGCAAAAGAGAGGGTGGGAGAGAGAGCAAAAGAGAGGGGGAGAGAGAAAGCAAAAGAGAGGGGGGAGAGAGGGCAAGGGGTGGGACCGCTGTACTGTAAAAAATGGCCGTGTGAACGGGCTTTAGGACTAGTATGTATATATATCAACAAATTTTACCATAGCAACTCCCACTTCAGTTCACCTGCCAATGCAGAGATCCAAATCAGAACAAACACTTTACACACCTCGCAACACGGCATACTTTGCAACTCACTTTATTTCATTGAAGCCATATTAGGTAATATTTCCATAAATCTAGACATTTTGGTCCAGGCACTGGACCTTTGTCAATGGTAACATTGCATTAATCAAAAAGAAAATGAATAACATACTCATGCCATCTCTGTATTCAAAACAAACCTCCAAGTCATAGCCGTATTGATCAACAATCAATATTATTAACTTAATAAAAAACAAAATATTAACAATAACACTAATTCCATCTTATTCATAAATAGATTAATACATCCTAGTTAGTTATAAGAACAATATATCTTGCAAGGCGCTCGTATTGCTTCTTGAGCCATTGTCATGGTAACAGACAACAATCATCATACAGAAGGTCCTGACATTACATCCGAGTAACATCCTAACACAACAAATTCATCAAGCAATCTAGCAGTCTAACCTAAAACAGCATAGGCTTTCTCTATACATTTTTATAGATTATACCACCAGTGTTGTTCCTTATACAAAACGCCACACTTGCAGTTGAAGTATGACAGTAATTTATATCATTAGCAACATTTATATTGTTAGCCTTTCTATTAACGCTTCTGACAGGTCACCCCCAGGATTCAATCACCGTCTTTTGTTCAGGTAGCCGGACAGTGCTGCCTGCCTGTTCAAGCCATTTGGGGCCAATGTCCCAAGTTTATAAATCCACAGGATCTCCCTTTGCAGGAGGAGCCTCTTCACATCACCTTCTCTAGGTGGTCTCATCACCTTATCGATCGACATACATATCAAATCTGCGACTGTGTGCCTAGATTGCAGGAAAATCAAAGCCACAGGATGTTCACTTTCATCCTTCTTCAAGGCTGTTCTTATTGACTTGCGATGATTCGCCATCCTCTCCTTAAAGTGGCGCTCCGTCTTACCAACATAGGTAAGCCAACATGGACACTTAATAATATACACCACAATATCCGATGTACATGTCAATCTGTGCTTCTGAGTTACATTTTTGCCTGTGCAAGGGTGACTAAAAGATGGACCTATAATCAAGGAGTTGCAGGTAACACAGCCATCCGAGTGGTAGCAGCCTGGTCTCACTGGTCAGCTCCTATTAGTGTAACTATGTACTGGATCTGATTAGAAATTTACTCCCAAAGCTCTGTACTCAGAAAAGACCAATCAACTCTGTTGAAGACTTTTTCCTCATCTGTAGATAGTAAAAATGTGTGGCGGGAGTGAAGGTCAGTTGTAGCACTTTTAGGGTATTATCGCTTTCTTCTCTGCCTGGTACAAACCCGACCTGATCTGGCGAGATTAATTTTGATAAGAATCTATTGACCCTATTTGCCAAATTGTTGCTAATATTTTAATATCTGTGTTTAGGAGTGATATGGCTCTATAGTTCTCCACTTTAGTAGGTGAATTACCATGCTTGGGTAGTACTGCTATTTGACCCTCTAACATCATACTTGGTAAGTCAGATAGAGCATGCAATTTTAAACAACTTCCAATTTACTTCCATTGACAAAATGTGCACAGTTTTTTATATTTACACTTTTTGAATTGCCAGCTCCTACTGAGCATGTGCAATAATTCACAGAATATACGTATATATGCATTTGTGATTGGTTGATAGCTGTCAGCATGATACATGGGGAGTCGAAATAGACACAATTTTGAAATTTTTCAGAAAAAAAATAAACTACTAATTTGAAGTCCATTGTCTATTTATAATGCATTTGGTGATTATGCAAAAATGCAGTTTTTACTGGTACTTTAAAGGGACAGGCAAGTCCAAAAAAAACTTTCATGATTTAAATAGGGAATGTAATTTTAAACAACTTTCCAATTTACTTTTATCATCAATTTTAATTTTTGTTCTCTTCATATTCTTAGTTGAAAGCTAATTCTAGGAGGTTCATATGCTATTTTCTTACGGCTAGATTTAGAGTTTTGTCGGTAACGACCCGCGCAGCTAACGCTGGCTTTTTTCTGGCCGCACCTTTAAAATAACTCTGGTATTGAGAGTCCACAGAATGGCTGCGTTAGGCTCCAAAAAGGGAGCGTACAGGCATATTTAACGCTACTGCAACTCTCGATACCAGAGTTGCTTACGGACGCGGCCAGCCTAAAAAATGTGCTCGTGCACGATTCCCCCATAGGAAACAATGGGGCTGTTTGAGCTGAAAAAAAAACTAACACCTGCAAAAAAGCTGCGTTCAGCTCCTAACGCAGCCCCATTGTTTGCTATGGGGAAACACTTCCTACTGCCGAGCGGAGCTCACCGCTATTCGAATAAATGTATTAACCCCTAAAGCTAATTCTAACCCTAACACCCCCCTAAGTTAAATATAATTTTATTCTAACGAAATAAATTAACTCTTATTAAATAACTTATTCCTATTTAAAGCTAAATACTTACCTGTAAAATAAACCCTAATATAGCTACAATATAAATTATAATTACATTGTAGCTATTTTAGGATTAATATTTATTTTACAGGAAACTTTGTAATTATTTTAACCAGGTACAATAGCTATTAAATAGTTAAGAACTATTTAATAGCTAAAATAGTTAAAATAATTACAAATTTACCTGTAAAATAAATCCTAACCTAAGTTACAATTAAACCTAACACTACACTATCATTAAATTAATTAAATAAAATACCTACAATTACCTACAATTAAACCTAACACTATACTATCAATACATTAATTAAATACAATATCTACAAATAACTACAATGAAATAAACTAACTAAAGTACAAAAAATAAAAAACAACTAAGTTACAAAAAATAAAAAAATATTTACAAACATAAGAAAAATCTTTCAACAATTTTAAACTAATTTCACCTACTCTAAGCCCCCTAATAAAATAACAAAGCCCCCCAAAATAAAAAAATGCCCTACCCTATTCTAAATTACTAAAGTTCAAAGCTCTTTTACCTTACCAGCCCTGAACAGGGCCCTTTGCGGGGCATGCCCCAAGAAGTTCAGCTCTTTTGCCTGTAAAAAAAAACATACAATACCCCCCCCCAACATTACAACCCACCACCCACATATCCCTAATCTAACCCAAACCCCCCTTAAATAAACCTAATACTAAGCCCCTGAAGATCTCCCTACCTTGAGTCGTCTTCACCCAGCCGAGCCAAATTCTTCATCCAAGCGGAGCAAGAAGAGGTCCTCCATCCGGTAGAAGTCTTCATCCAAGCGGGGCAGAAGAAGTCTTCCATCCGATTGAAGTCTTCATCCAAGCGGCATCTTCTATCGTCATCCATCCGGAGCGGAGCGGCAGCATCCTGAAGACCTCCGACGCGGAACATCCATCCTGGCCGACGACTGAACGATGAATGACGGTTCCTTTAAATGACGTCATCCAAGATGGCGTCCCTCAAATTCCGATTGGCTGATAGGATTCTATCAGCCAATCGGAATTAAGGTAGGAATATTCTGATTGGCTGATGGAATCAGCCAATCAGAATCAAGTTCAATCCGATTGGCTGATCCAATCAGCCAATCAGATTGAGCTCGCATTCTATTGGCTGTTCCGATCAGCTATTTTAACTATTTTAGCTATTAAATAGTTCTTAACTATTTAATAGCTATTGTACCTGGTTAAAATAATTACAAAGTTGCCTGTAAAATAAATATTAATCCTAAAATAGCTATAATGTAATTATAATTTATATTGTAGCTATATTAGGATTTATTTTACAGGTAAGTATTTAGCTTTAAATAGGAATAATTTATTTAATAAGAGTTAATTAATTTCGTTAGATTAGGGGGGTGTTAGTGTTAGGGTTAAACTTAGCTTTAGGGGTTAATAAATTTATTAGAATAGCGGTGAGCTCCAGTCGGCAGATTAGGGGTTAATAATTGAAGTTAGGTGTCGGCGATGTTAGGGAGGGCAGATTAGGGGTTAATACTATTTATTATAGGGTTAGTGAGGCGGATTAGGAGTTAATAACTTTATTATAGTAGCGGTGCGGTCCGCTCGGCAGATTAGGGGTTAATAAGTGGAGGCAGGTGGAGGCGACATTGAGGGGGGCAGATTAGGGGTTAATAAATATAATATAGGGGTCGGCGGTGTTAGGGGCAGCAGATTAGGGGTACATAAGTATAACGTAGGTGGCGGTCGGCAGATTAGGGGTTAAAAAAATTTAATCGAGTGGCGGCGATGTGGGGGGACCTCAGTTTAGGGGTACATAGGTAGTTTATGGGTATTAGTGTACTTTAGAGCACAGTAGTTAAGAGCTTTATGAACCGGCGTTAGCCCAAAAAGCTCTTAACTCCTGACTTTTTTCTGCGGCTGGAGTTTTGTCGTTAGATTTCTAACGCTCACTTCAGCCACGACTCTAAATATAGTTAGAAAGATCCCATTGAAAAGATAGGATACGCAATTTACGTAAGGGGATCTGCGGTATGGAAAAGTCGCGGCTGAAAAGTGAGCGTTAGACCCTTTTTTGACTGACTCCAAATACCGGCGGTAGCCTAAAACCAGCGTTAGGAGCCTCTAACGCTGGTTTTCACGGCTACCGCCAAACTCCAAATCTAGGCCTTAGACTTTGAGGACTGCCTCTAATCTGAATGCATTTTGACCACTAGAGGGCATTAGTTCATGTGTTTCATATAGATAACATTGAGCTCATGCACGTGAAGTTACCTTGAAGTGAGCACTGATTGGCTAAAATGCAAGTCTGTCAAAAGAACTGAAATAAGGGGGCAGTTTGCAGAGGCTTAGATACAAGGTAATCACAGAGGTAAAACGTGTATTTCTATAACAGTATTGGTTATGCAAAACTGGGGAATGGGTAATAAAGGGATTATCTTTCTTTTTAAACAACAACATTTCTGGTGCTGACTGTCCCTTTAGGCATATGGGCCATTAGGGAGTTTTTATATAGTTTACAATATTTTGGGCTAAACCCATCTGGGCCAAGTAATTTATTTTTACTTTATTTTATTTTTAAAGTCACATCAAAGTTACTTAGTTACAAATAATAACTTCTGAGAAATTAAAACATAGTCCAACATGGCAGTTATTTGCAGATAATTGAATTCTTATTATTTTTAAATGTATATTTTTACATGTATTTACTGTATTAGTTATAGAGTGGGCTATGGAAAACTGCAAATAGTTTAAAACTGTGATATAATTTATTGGACAATTTTAAAGAAAATGTGACATCTGTAATGCATAATAAATCACAATTCAATAAATTAATCCAAAGATGTTTGTTGTTTTTTTCAGACAAAAAGAAATAACTTGCAGCACATTATTTTCTTTAAAACATTTTTGATTGAGGACTAGATTTATCATTGGTCGAAAGTCTTGCTCATTTAAGCCTGCAACTGATATTTATGAAGCAGTGGTATAAACCACTGCTTCATTAACCCTTTCTGCCAACTTTGAGTTAGTAGATGAAAATCACCCCAGACTCATTTGATGGGGTTATTGACAAGCCCTATACTCACGCAATGAGCTTCTTAGGTGCAGGAGACGACATTGTATGAGTGATCGCTCATACAATGATAAATATGGGGAACAAATGCGCCCCACAATTTGTGGTACAATGCAAACAGGTTCACAACATGAGATTCATGACCACCCACAAATTGCTAAATGTAGCCCTTATTATACCTTCAAACTAATCCTTTCACAAGCATAGCACTAAACAATCAAATACTAAGATAAACGGGCAACATAACTTTTATGTTTTAATTCTTAATATCCCATGATTTGTGTGACAGTGAACATTAAAATGCTATATACTATATACTAATATTAAAATACATTTTAATTAGTAAACTTTATTCTGTTTATTTCCATTTGAATGTGGAAAAACTGCACTTCATGTCACATGAGCGGAGCAAACTTCATATTGGTGATTTCCTTAGGATTCTAAGACAGTCTTTCTTGGACCCTCTCTCTTTAGAGAACTCAACCTTTCCTGCATTTAATCCAGACACATAAAGGATGGAGCTTTCACAACTAAATCAAATCCCCAGCTTTGTGCCCCGCTTGAACCATATCATTAGGGTTGTGTAGGTCCAAAACACAAGATTTAGATTTTTTAGGTGTTATTCTCCAAATTAGGACCCATCAAATTGAAATATATATTTCCCTGGGCCTTGAAATATAAAGGAATGTGAACTAAAATAGGTTTGAACCTTAATATCTGCACCCTAGTGAACTCAATGTTTTATCTGGATTTGCTTAACTTATGCATCAAGAAACCAAAATATATGCTCTCGATAAATGGCTTTTGAATAATTCTATTTAGTGATTATGTTTTTATTTTTGTTCTAGACAGTCTTTTAATACATATTTACTATTATGTGTTACAGCCATTCATATTAAGTTGTATTGCATTAGTTTGTCTATTCTGTTTTTAAAATGCAGATCAATTTTTATAAAACTAGAGAATGAGCAACAATACATTACCATGGAAATGTGAGAATATATATTTTTAAACTTGAACACTCCAAATACCTCACTTACGATAGCATAAACTACAGAAGGAAACATCATGGATGGATATGTTAATGGTACAGTGTTCTGTAACATTGGTTTCCCCTTAATGCAGAGGTGTAACTAGAAACCACAGGGCCCAGGTGCAAGAATCTAAAAAAGCCCCCCCCCCCCCCCCAAAAAAAAGTGAATTTGATACGTATCTTTTTTTTTTACATTAAACACAGAAAAAAAATGTGAATCAGATTACATGTCTGGAAAAGGAGGTACCCTGTATCCACAGTCTGTCAGATGGTCTGACCCCCTATTACTGTATATAGTGACACTGTTTAACCCACCAGTACTGTATATAGTGAGTCAGTGACACAGTCTGTAATCTGCTGGTGAGATGGCTGGCTTGACCCTACTTGCCCCAGCACTTTATAAAGTGACCACAGTAGTCTGTGACATGGTCCAGCCCCCCCGTACTGTATATAGTGGTACTGTATAGAAGACTGACACTGTTTACCCGCCCCCCCATGCTGTAGTAACAAGGTCTGTAATTTTCTGGTTCCACAAACATACACACACACACACATACATGCATAAATACACACACAGTCACATACATACATACACACATATACACACCAATGGGTAAAACAGAAACACTAACCCCTGTAGTCAGAGACACTATTATAGCATCATGTCACACTCACATGATATCAGTGCAGGCAGTGGCAGATCAACGTTTTTATTGTAAAAAAAAATAGATATATTTTTTTTTTAAGATGGGCCCCCACCCTTGGGGGCCCAGTCACAATTGCGACCTCTGCACCCCCTGTAGTTTTGCCCCTACCTTAATGTGTTTCCAAGTACTTATACGAGCTGTGGAGTTTTAAATGTATAGGAAATTGCTCCTTAAGATTCATTTTTTACATATGAAGTTTTTTGGTAATCGAACCCACATCCAAATCAAATGGGCTGTGCTTACAGGGAGAGCAGACCTTGTTATATTATTTCTATATATACACAAAGTCACTAGTTTTGTGGGGTAAGTATTTGATGGGGCTTATGGTGCTTTAGTCTAGTGGGGTTAGTTTGTGATGGGGTCACTTATTCAGTTGTGTACTGAATGAACAAATTAGGCAATTTACATATTTAACATGTGTAAAAAGGATTATTTACATTACATTGACAATGAACATGGCAATGCTGCTTTGAAAATATCACCAGTATAAGAAAAGCTTTGCCATCCTCAGAGATGTATAGTAAAACGTCTCTCGGAGAGAATGCTTTCAAGCACTGATTTCAGCCTTGATGCCGCAATATATCCCTTTAGAAAATACTTCCATTAGCACATTGTTTTTATCATCAGAAGAAACTATTTTAGCAAACATTATAGTACCACTTACCCACACCACTGGGTCTGGGATTTCTTCTGCACCTTTTTGTTTACAGTGCTTTTCTATAACTCCTACAGCTGTACTAACATTTTCAGTATAAGTGAAAGTTTCAGTAGACAAAATCAGATATTTCAAGTGGCAAACTAAAAGTTAAGGAGCTATTTGAAAACAATTTAATTTACTCCAGCAGGTGCACTGAGATCCTGCTGCCCTTGATGTCCCAGTCAATTACATTTTTTGGCACTTTTTGGTTATGAAAGGAGACACCAATTGTTGCTCTATCTGTGAAATGTGATGAACCACTATTGGGGCTTCCATATATGGCACACAGTCCTGGGGTTTGAGGACCATGTTGACGTGTATACACATAGAGATGGTCTAACGATATGTGCACTTCTCAGAATATAATTCTTTAGAAGACCTGGAATGTACAAAACAACTCAAACCAATCAACTGCATGTCTCTCATTGAATGCCACTCCCACAGCCCCCTGAACCAACACAGAACATCAAGAACCAAAAATAAAACGTGGGTCTTTAATTATTTTCATTTAAAATACTCTTGGTCCTTAAAGGGTGAAAACTTTTTTAGAGTGGCAACATAAAGTCAACAGCATAAGGGTAAAAATGTTAGTATAAAACCGGTGAACCAAATAAAATCATGATTGTCCTTAAATACCTATTCTGTCCTTAAATACTTATATACTTATATGAGCATGACTTTTTAGGACAGGAAGTCCAGATATCCCAGAGACTATCGTACCAACCATTAAACTCTTTCTGAACTATTTCCTGTGTTGAAACAAAAATAGAATGTTTCCTCCGCACAAACGTCATTGGAGAAAATAACAGGAAAAACATTTTTGCTTTTAGCTTTTCCCTTTATTCCACTCTTTCGCTATAATTTTCTAAAGCAGCAAACACACTTCCTTAAAATTTAGGCTGCCATGGAAACATGAGTTAATTCCGTTGCACCATGGGTAATCTCAAGGTAATGTCAGCAGGGTACAAATGCTACACATATAACAAGACAAAACTTAAGTATGCAATTCTCATACATGTACACACACAAGAGTCAGACGCTCATTCACACACAATTTCCCAAGGTCGGTATAGAGGTCACAGAAAGATTATCAAAATGAACAGCAGGGATTTTGAAAGTAAAGCTTAGCCGTATTGATAATGGTGACTCAGAAAAGTTTCCCTCTGTGAAAGGCTTAACTAAAGCACTAAATCAAGCTTGCCAAGGCCATGAAGAGAAATTGAGAGGTTTTCAAACTTTATCTGGTAGTGGATTCTTTCAGATACAAATAGATGTACACAACATTTCTAGAAAAGCCATATTAGTATATTTAAACTAATTAATTAATTCAAGTACAAAAAAAATAATCACTTGCAGTATATTTTTTATTGTATGTTATAAGCTATAATATTGTATGGTTGTTATAGAAGTATATGTGTTTGAGTTTATTTATAGACTTTTTATGTATAGACAATTGTAGGGTTCTATTACTACTGTGGTAATTTATGATAAAGAGAGTCTAGTGCAAGATTAACGTCTCTAGTCTTCGAAGTAAAGTAATTAAGCAATATGAATAAAATGTGAAGAAAACCTGTTTAAATTAAAATGAATACAGCCGTATGTACCTTTTAAGGGGTCCTGCAAATATATAAATATATATATATATATATATATATATATATATAGAGAGAGAGAGAGAGAGAGAGAGAGAGAGAGAGAGAGAGAGAGAGAGAGAGAGAGAGAGAGAGAGAGAGAGAGAGAGAGAGAGAGATAAAATAACTCATTGTGTAGTTCATTAACAAATCTAGACAGGCCAGAAGGCTTGTTTTTCCCACAGAAAACCTCTGAATTACATTGTTTCCAATGCAGCAAAGGATTCTGGGTAAGATATGTAAATTAGGTTCACAATGACACACCTTTTTACTTCAAGTTTGCTTTTCAGCAGATTCATAAGTGTGATGAACACACAAGAGGGCGCTATAACAGCTAGGTGATGAAAAACAAAAAATAATTAGTGATGTAAACAATAACAAGCGATATATACGAGTGATTATGAACAGATCATGGACTCTCACCATACAGATGATGTAACAATTGATATTCAGTCCCAAAATAATGTGCAGTGTCCATATATAAAATGTCCAAATGATGTACGCAGCACCAATTGCTGCCGATGATGCTGCACTATCCTCCTGTGAATGTCCTCTTTTCTCCTAAATGACCGGAGGCAGATCTGTAGGGGTGGAGGGAAAACAGAGGCGACAAATGTGTGTATCCAGTGTGATAGAAACCCCCCTGCACAAGTATGCTATACCCAGGGTACTCACACTTTGACTTAGCACACCAATGTGCTGGTAGGCGCAGACTGGCTATCAGAGCAAGCCAGCTAGCTCTCTCCGGTGCACTCTCTCGCTGTGGTAATCGTCAGAGTCTGAGCCGCTGTGTCTCTTTAGTGCTAATCTCCAGCACCAGCAGGGACTGGTAACAGACTAACTCCCAAGGATTGGTAATGAGGATATACTTATCATGGAATCGTATGCGATGGTATAAAAAATAGATTTTAATCAGTGTTAAAAACAACAACCATACAGATTCCACAAATAGATAACAGGTATATATTCTTTGCTACGCGTTTCTCGGCTGCTTAGTGGCCGTTTCTTCAGGCATATTTGTATAAACATTTGAATCGGCTATATATTGCCGCTCATTACCAAATCCTCCCTCCCCCCATCAGACCCAATAGGCGTGTAGCTGTCAGCCATTGGCTAAAGACACACATCCAGCTGATACTTAGTAACATAATTTGAATGGATACATATATCAAAAAAGTTACAAACAATGGTATAATCATACAAAATAACAATATAGTTATCTACTTGATATTGCGAGCTTCCTTATATTTCCTCCTCAAAGAGGGCCTTCAAAAGATAACGATTAATAAAGTCTCTCGATATAGCTTCCAATGTGCAACACAGCTAAAAACCAAATAGTACATATATATGTAAATGAAAGGCATCATATGAAATTAAATTTCCACTATCAAATACTTGGATATGATGCATAAATATCTATCTAATGATATATATATTCGAAGTTGTATATAATTTTCTCATTTGATTTATTAAAGGGACCTCCTGTCGTAACAACACTATTATAAATGAATTTATTTGTACTAATTCTTAATCCTAAGTGAAACTCTTTGCTTTTGTTAACCCTATATATCTAATAATTAAAATATATAAAATGAAATGAATATAATATTGAAAAGGTTTATTTTAAAGCATAATAGATGATAAAAAAGGAATGACTAAATCCTGCATATTTGAAATAAACTCTATTGCATCTGAATCAATTTGGCGAACTATTTAGCTCCTATTTTCTATATCTATTTAGAGGTGTAGATCCTATACATATTGTATCTAAGTACAACCATCTCAAATAATGCATCTATAATGGTGGTATCTTCACTGCAATGTACTCTACAATTAAAGGGATTTTTTGCAACTCTTTATACAGTATCTAGATTCAGTGTCTGAATTCTAGTTATGTGCGTATAGAATGTATCTAAAATCCTATACTGAAATAAAACATTATTAATTTATTATGATAGTTATATACTTAAATATTTTTTGAATAATGATATATTCAGGTGAACATTTTATGAATAATACTAATTTCCCCCCCCCCCCCTAAATTACTTGTGGGTATAATTCCCTCCTAAATTCAAAAAGCATAGGTCATGGGCATAGAACTATGAATAGTATTACTGCCCATACGTGTAGAAGAATAGTGTATCATATATAAAAATATAATATAAAGTAAAAGACCATTAATGGTCAAAGTGCTACGACTATAAGTTGTGATATCAGGAATCACCAATAATTTCTGATGTGTGAATATATAAATAATAAAATAATGACAGTGATGTGTGAGGTGTATCTACCTGATACTGCTACAAATAATAAAAATAGATGATAGACCTTATATGTGTCATAGTGAACAAGAAAAAATATATGATAAATATGAAACAAAATTACTATGTGCAATATATAAAGGATTATTAATAATGTGAACTAATATATATACTTATATGTGTGTAACTAATATAGAACTAATCCCTAATCTAGATCTATAATGTGTGTGTAATATTGATAGAATAATAAGAGAAAATACCAACATCAATAAAAAAGAAGTAGATGTGACCAGAAATTACTAAAATAATGTAAATTAAAATTAAAATTAAAAAGCAGCAGAGTCAATCACTTCGTTGAGACCGTCTGGAAAAAGTGATCCAAATTTATGGATCCAAAAAGTCTCTCTTTGGCGAAGCTTAATGAATCTATTGTATTTATTGCTTTCAGCAGATTCCCTTCTGTGGGAAAAACAAGCCTTCTGCCCTGTCTAGACTTGTTAATGAACTACACAATGAGTTATTTTCTCTATATTTTGTGCGTAGTGGAGGATTTTAAACTCACCTTTTACCTCCCCCTAATTTTAAATGTTGTTGTGTATATATATATATATATATATATATATATATATTTATATATATATATATATACGTATATTGTATGTATTTAAAGTATATAATATATATAAATCACAATATAGATATATCATATATTCTGTGCACTTTTGCTCATGCTCAGTAGGAGCTGGTGCATCATAAATTGTGTATATAAAACAAATGTACACATTTTGATAATGGAAGTATATTGGAGATTTTTTAAAAAAAAATTAATTGCATACTTTATCGGAAGCATAAAACTTGAATTTTGGCTTTAGTGTCCCTATAAACTTTGAGGTAGTATTAGCAGCCAACATCACCTTTACATTCCAATGGACATACTGGGTGTTGAATTATAATTAGAATAGATTTGATGATTGACTGTTTCTTCCAACCATTTAAGACGATTCTGTTCATGGGCTGGTGTGTTTCTGAGTTTTACTTATGTAGCACATAAATTATGTTATGCACCCTGTGATATTGATTGCTTTCCACTTGTAATTTAGCCCTGCATGTTTAAAGAATGTTCATTATTATTTTTTTTAATCAGAGGGTCCCTGTATTCATTCATGCTATTAGAAAAAAAATGATTTTTATTATAATAGAAAAGTTTGACATTATTATAGCACTGTTTGTCCTTGCCTTTTTGCAGAATTCAAGCTTTGATACACAAACTGGGGTCAAGAGTTCTGTGATTGGTCAGCCCTAAATTTTATGAAAATAAAAACCATACAAGGACACAGGCTATTTGATGTCAGGGAGAATGATAACTCATTTTCATTTGTGAGTTGATTAGTTAGTCTTCATACCATTTCTGTTTGTGGCATGGCATTGCACTATGAGTTTTATTCTATATTTTAGGTTTGAACTGGAAGATTATTAAAGGGACATAAACGTGCAAAAAGAAGATGTTATACTGTGTTAGAGCATTTTATCAATGCAGTGTTGTTTGCATATAAATATGTGTCTAACCCCAACAAAAGGGGTTAAATCAGTTCTAGAGTAACAGTGCACTTCTACATAATGCCCAATCATCCCAGATATTGGGGAACAGAGAATAATATAGGGGGCGCCCTTACTGTAGTGGTAATTATATGATCACCAATCTACTAAGCAGTTGTTAATAATGAACTAATCTTGGTATATACAGCAAGAGTATCGCAAATAGAAAGTATATGTATGGCAGTGTGTAAATCTATAAATACAATAAATGTTGATAGATATTGACATAAATCCACACTAGTGTAGACCATGAACTATATAACAGTATAGAAGAGTGTATATTCAGGGAGGATAATATTATACAAAAAAGTCTCTTTTGGAGATGATGGTGTTAATGAAGGCAGCAATCTGTAAAGGACCAAGGCCAGGATCCAGGATCAATGATCTGAAGACAACATAAGAAGACAGATGCGCCACATGGCCCAATATTGTTTGGCACAAGAAGACAAATATTATGTGTGTCAGATACACTCGCATGCGATGAAGCACCTCCAGTAGTGCAAAAGGCAGCCTGATGAAACAGCCACTGGTGGCTGAGAAACGCGTTGCTACTTGTTTTTAATTTTTTAATAAAGTAAGTTGATTACTTTTACCACTTGCTGCCATTTATTATCACTTTTGGAAACATCACATTGGATTACCAATTTTCTTCGCTGGACTTTGGGAGTCTCCTGACTATCTGTAATTAAGTCTGTTGGGTGACCATATTGATCCCAGCCTGCCCCTACAGCATCAAAGGAGATGCTTCAACAAATGTGAGTGCATTTTAACACTTAATCTCATCCTGCTTAGATCAAACAGTACTAGGCCATATAGGCACCCTTTGTTTTCTACCACTATTTACAGATTTCCAAACATCCCCGGGAGGCCAGTCTTCTGGGTGACTGGTATTGACCTCAGACCGCTCCATTTGCACTACTAGAGGTGCTTCATCGCATGTGAGTGTATCTGACGCACATAATATTTGTCTTCTTGTACCAAACAATATTGGGCCATGTGGCGCATCTGTCTTCTTATGTTATCCCAGATATTGAATGATTGTCACAGGTTCAGAGATATGCCTGCTGCCCCTCCCACAGCAAATGTCTCCACCAATGACAAATACAACTCCACGTAAATTACCCATAACAACCTCAGTCCTGCCCACAGCACACATGTGACTTTGTCTCTGCTTTGAATTAAACACCTGTAGGCCATGCCTACATGCCCTCATCACCTTAACAGAAAGTCTTCAAAAAATGCTTGTAGATATGCTGCTGGAACCTAGCTGCACATCTGTAGAGCAAATACAAAAGGCATATGTGCATAGCCACCAATCAGCAGGTAGCAACCAGTAGTGCATTGTTGCTCCTACTGTTTTAAAAAAAGCATGCAAAGAGAAGAAGGTAAGTTTCATAATAGAAGTAAACTGAAAAGTCTATTCAATTTGCATGCTATACCTAAACTATGACAATTTCATTTTGGCGTTCTTATCCCTTTAATATGAAATCTATGGAAATTGCATAATTACTGATACACATATAATTGTAGGTTTTGGTTTACATTTAATCAGAATTTGCTTATAGAATAAGTGAGTTTGTATTGCTTTAAAGTAGTAAACCTTAAACATTGTGCTTAAATTATATTTATAGCCATTGCTTGATATAATTTGTTTTAATTGATTTATTTGTATAATTAATTAATTAATTTAAATCTGAGATGCTGCAATCCAGTATAGTGAAGAAAATGAGATAATGCAGTTAATTAAGCATTAAGTTTCAGTCAAGTGAATGAAGTTGTCTACATCACAAAGTTATTATTACTTTGCTTTTACCAAGGCATAATTAAAAAAAAAAAAGCATTAAACTAGCACATCAGGCCATGCAATGTAGATTTTATGTAAGTGTGCATCATAAATTTCAGAGTATAAGAATTTAGCAATGCAAAATATATTAGTTTTCAAGTAAAAACACATAACAATTTTTTTTAAAGTGTATATATATATATATATATATATATATATATATATATATATATATATATATATATATATATATAAAGAAGAAAATGTTATCTGCGCTACAACACTGCAAAAAGTTGTATGTCACTTTAAGGATATACAAATCTGTACCATCAGAGTAGTATATTAAAACATGTAAAGATTCACATATGTAGATGAAAAACAATATAATAAAATGAGTACATATAAGTGGCAAAGTTTGTATCCAGAGATTTGGGCAGCAGAAACAGATGGGGTGTGAAGATTCCCAAAGACTTCACCAATAGATAAGGGTGCTAGAAACGATTGTGTATCTGCGCCTCAAAGCAGTGGTAAAATATGAGTTGAAAATGGCAATATTAGTATGGGGAATAAACCCCTATAGCAAAGCACTTACTTTCAACTAATCAGTATGAGGTAAGTAGCCGCTGTACAGAAATAGAGCACTGCTCCCTCCAGTATCCAAGCTGCCCAATATATATGAAAACAGGGGATCCAGGGGCTCTGGTCTGCCATGCTGTTCCTGAAATATGGTAGTATACTTTTCCACTGGACATCCACACTTTAGCCTCTCAAGATGTATTGTGAATGTGTATATGTAAAAACAGCTCTGACTTGGTATATGTTGATGTGCAGGTCTTCTGCATATATATTGGGCACCTTGGATACCGGAGGGAGCAGTGCTCTATTTCTTTACAGTGGCTACTTACCTCATACTGATTGAGTTGTTTGAAGTAAGTGCTTTGCTATAGGGGTTAATTCCCCATACTAATATTGCCATTTTTTAACTCATATTTTACCACTGTTTTGAGGCGCAGCTACGCAGATACGCAATTGTTTCTAGTACCCTTATATATATATATATATATATATATATATATATATATAAGGGTACTAGAAACAATTGCGTATCTGCGTAGCTGCGCCTCAAAACAGATAGATATATATAGATATAGATATCAAAATAACAAGAGTATTGCATTGAGCAATGATACTTTTTTTTATTGGACTATCTATACATTTATAAGATGACAAGCTTTCGGAAGAGTTCCTTCCTTTATCAAGTCTGAAGCAATACTGACCAATTCACTGGAATTTACAGATTGTATCTTAAAACACAGAATAGCTAAGAAGACAGTGCAGGGAGAGGAGGAGGTGTCGTAAAAATCATGAGGGGGGCTTAGGTAACAGGCAGACAGTGTCCAGTGTAGGAGAACAGACAGGGGAAATATATAGCTATACATAGAGCATATACTGACATAAAGTTATATATCAACATTGAATCAATATCTATAAAGATGTGAAATTGTATATACAGGGGGAATACAACAGTTAAAAAAAGACAAAAGTGTGGACATTTGCTTACCTGTGTACCTATGTATAAAGAATGTGTAATATACAATGTAATTGACTAAATTAAAGTACATTACAAAAATTTTTGATAATGTGTTAAGAATCCAGAGTCTACATTTAGTCCAGAATTAAACAGGTTGAAGTGCATTATCATTTTCATTTCAAAGGTTTTTCTTTCCATGATGTTTTTGAAGTTGCCTCTGAGAATTTTGATTTTGAGGTTTTGGATGGAGTGGTCAGGTTGGGTGACATGGTGACCAACAGGGGTGCAGTATTTTGTTTCACAGTGGTTTTTGATTGAGTGTCTGTGTAAGTTCATTCGAAGGTGCAGTTTTTGGCTTGTTTCTCCAATATAGCATCCCATTTCACATGCAGTGCAATGTATCATGTATACCACATTTGCAGATATACATGAATATGCCCCTTTAATGTTATAAGATTTATTATTGTGATTTGCTGTGCTGCTTTCACAAACGTGTTGACACAGTTTGCAGAGTGCTTTATAGCAGCACTTGGTTCCATTCTGAGTGTTCTTTTTCTCAAGGGGTAGCTTCCTATGTACCAGTTTCTGCTTTAGGTTAGGTGG
This sequence comes from Bombina bombina, assembly GCF_027579735.1. Taxonomy (NCBI): domain Eukaryota; kingdom Metazoa; phylum Chordata; class Amphibia; order Anura; family Bombinatoridae; genus Bombina; species Bombina bombina. The sequence continues at coordinate 156,667,529 of NC_069506.1, read as the reverse complement.
CTGTCTGTATGCCAGGATTGGGGGTTTTGGAAAGATTTTTTTGAGTGTGGGATCCTCTAAGAGTAGTGGCTGTAAGTCTTTTATGATTTTTCGTATCCCTTCCACAGCAGGGTTGTATTTGACTACTAGTGGGATACGTGATATGTTTTTCTTCTCCCTGTATTGTAGTAAGTGTTCACGTGGAGTATTGAGGGCAGAGTTAATTTTTTTATTTATAATCCTTGTTTTGTAACCTTTTTCTCTGAATGATTGGGACAGTGTGATGAGGTGTTTGTCACGGTCCTTGGTATCTGAGCAAATTCTGTGGTATCTTGTAGCCTGACTGTAGATTATGGAATTTTTAATGTGATTGGGGTGGGAGCTGGAGCTGTGGATGTAGCTGCATCTATCTGTTGGTTTCCTGTATACAGATGAGTGCAGTTTTCCATTTGTGATGGATATTGTTGTATCCAGGAAGCTTACACAGTCTCTAGAAAAGTTCATTTTGAGCTTGATTGATGCATGAAATAGATTAAATGATTTATGAAAATGTTCAAGGTTTTTTTCTCCTTCTGTCCATATGATGAAAATATCATCGATGTAGCGAAAGTATTTGAAGGGTTTGTGAGGGTGAGTGGCTAGGAATCTCTGCTCTAAGTCAGCCATGAAGAGGTTTGCGTACTGTGGTGCCATTTTGGTGCCCATGGCTGTTCCCATGGTTTTCAAGTAGATGGAGTGGTTGAAGATGAAATAATTGTAAGTATAAATTCTGTAAGTTTACTGACTGTAGAAGCACTATATGTCTGGTTAGGGCTGTTGGAGGAAAGAAAGTTTAAGCAGGCATCAATACCATCTTTATGTGGAATATTGCTGTACAGGGATTCCACATCCATTGTCACAAGTATAGTATCCTCTGGTAATTCTGTTATCTGGCTGATTTTGTTAAGAAAATCAGTGGTGTCTTTTATAAAGCTAGTGGTGTTAATAACTAAGGGCTTAAGAATATTCTCCACTAGGCCCGATAGTTGCTCAGTCAGAGTGTCCATGCCTGTTATTATTGGTCTTCCTGGGTTCCCTGGTTTGTGGATTTTTGGGAGCATGTAGAATGTCCCTATGCTAGGGTTAGAGGGCACCAGTTTGTCCAGTTTATGTTGCGTGTGTTTAGGGAATGTTTTAATTAGTTTTCTAAGTTGCAACGTGTATTCCTGGGTGGGGTCCTTTTCCAGTTTTTTGTAATAAGTTTGATCTGATAATTGTCTATTTCCCTCTGTGATGTAGTCCTGTGTATTCATGATCACCACTGCTCCTCCCTTGTCCGCAGGCTTAATGGTAATATTTTCATTATTTCTTAAGTTTTTTATAGCGTTTTTTTCTAAGTGTGAGAGGTTATACATTATTTTTTTCTGCTGTGTGTTGAGCAGAGATGCAGTTCTCAACCGGAAGCTTTCAATATAGCTGTCCAATTTTGTGTTGCGTCCTGGTGCAGGTGTGAAGATTGTGTTCTTTTTCTTTTCATTTCATTATATATACAGGTAGCCCTCAGTTTACGCCGGCGTTAGGTTCCAGAAGGAATGGTTGTAAATCGAAACCGTTGTAAATTGAAACCCAGTTTATAATGTAAGTCAATGGGAAGCGAGGGAGTTAGGTTCCAGGCCCCTCTCAAAATTGGCATAAGTAACACCTAATACATTATTTTTAAAGCTTTTAAATGAAGACTTTAAATGCTAAACATCATTATAAACCTAATAAAATAATCACACAACACAGAATATATAATTAAACTAAGTTAAATGAACAAAAACATTTGCTAAACAGCATTATAAACCTAATAAAATAATCACACAACACAGACTTTACTTGCATTTTTCTGCAAACAGTTATTTCTATGCATTCCAATCTGGGCTGATTTATAGACAGGAAAATATTGTTCCTTTGCAAGCTGCTCGATAGCTCAGGTCTGGTTAAACTGATTAATTTCAGCTTGCTTGGCTTGCATATCTTTGCTTCAACACAAGCGGACAGCTCCACCTACTGGCTATTTTAATCAATGCACTGCTTCTCAATGCTTTTCAATAGCAGTCACATGACTGAAAAAAAAGTTGTTATTCTGAAACGGTGCAAATTGAACCGTTGTAAACCGAGGGCCACCTGTATATAGTGATATACTACTTAGAAGAATTAGTGTGAATGTACAACATAACTGTTTTATTTGATACATGTACATGTGTACATAAAATAAACATTTCCATTTCCATATTTTCAAATTGGACAAGTTAAAAAAACTCTACTCAAGGGGAAAAAAGGAAAATTCATGGATCAAAGCTGAGAGAATTTTAATTTAACAATATTATTTACATTACAAAAAAAGAGAGTGGTGACAGTTTATAAGATATTTAACAAAACTAGAGTGCTTCAAGAACTCATATTACATCTGTGCATCTCTGTTTATTCTAATGAACTCTGTATTTAGTTACTGATCAAGGAAACACTTAAAGGGACAGCCAACACCAGAATTTTTGTTGTTTTTTAAAAGATAGATAATCCCTTAATTACCAATTCCCCAGTTTTGCATAACCAACACAGTTATAATTATACACATTTTACCTCTGTAATTACCTTGTATCAAAGCTTCAGCAGATTGCCCCTTATTTCAGTTCTTTTGACAGACTTGCATTTTAGCCAATCAGTGCTGTCTCCATGGTAAATTCACGTGCATGAGCTCAATGTTATCTATATGAAACACAATAACTAATGCCCTCTAGTGGTGAAAAACTGTCAAAATGCATTTAGATTAGAGGTGGCCTTCAAGGTCTAAGAAATTAGCATATGAACCTCCTAGGTTTAGCTTTCAACTAAGAATACCAAGAGAACAAAGCAAAATTGGTGATAAAAGTAAATTGGAAAGTTGTTTAAAATTACATGCCCTATTTGAATCATGAAAGGTTTTTTGGGACTTGACTGTCCCTTTAACACCTAAGCTAACTGCAAGTACGGTTTGTTGACCATTACTCACCCTGGTGACAATTATATTGAGAACATGTGACATTAAATAGTATGTCAGCTGTAAATCAGGCAGCTTTAAAAAATGTATCACGCATAATTATTGGGAATTAAGATGACTACTCTAAGCAATCTTATATTTTTCTTTTTGTGCCAATATAGGGCCAGCTTACAAGTGGAGCGCAAAATATCACTTTTGCGAGGGCGGTATTTGTGCTTCACTTTGTAATACCAGTGAACGCAAATGTTAGGTGCAATGCGAACACAAGAGCGCACTTCCACAGGCTCCAATTGGAGCCTCGTTCTCATGCCGTCAGACACGGTTGCGAACCTAGTGCAGCGAAGGGGGTAAGTCACACCGCAATGGGGAGCAGATTTAAATATATATGTATGTGAATATATACAAATTTATTTATGTGTCTATATGTGTTTATATACTATACATATTAGCACATGAATATACAGTATATGTATATAAGCATAGACATATATATTTATAGAGAACACACAGTCCCCATAGAACACAACGTAAAGTCACTTTTCAGTGCATTTTTTTCTAACAACCCACCTGCCAAATTTAACCCCTTAAAACTGCTTTTTGCAGTTATTTCCTATTTTAAAAAATGCTAAATTTATTTTTAATAAAAAAGTAAAACATACTTTGTTTTGTTGCCAATTGGGCTCTTTTTGAAAATTAACTAGAGATCTAATCTCTGGTTAATTTTCAGAGCGCTAATTGCTACCGTGAGTTCACAGTACTAGAAGGGTGGCTTTCTTGAACATTTCTGCATTTCTGGTGATTTGTCTCTATGTATTGTGCACCACGTATTGTGTAATTATTGCTATGTATATGTCTGCATGATTATGTAGCAAGTGCTTCAGTAAAATCGCATAGATCCCCAAGTAATAGCTGCACTAGCAGTAGACGTTTTGATTAAACATGTCAGTACATGCTGTTTGCTTGTATATATATTTATTGCTATATATATATATATATATATATATATATATATATATATATATTCTAATTTTAAATACATTTTCTACAAATAAAATTTTAATTTCTTATATATTTAAAAAGTGATGGATTCCTTCTTTTTGAGACACTTGCAATTTTGAGTTTCTGTTTTCTGGGTTTAGAAAATAGTTCAAGTCAACTCATTTTAGGGTCTGCACCATAATGATCTAAGCTTATCTAATACATTTTTTGTATACTTATTTAGTTTAACTTACCTCTGTATTTTTTTTTTTTGCGTAAGCGAAAACTGTGCTAGGATTTTTATTTTTGCGATTGTCGGGTTGCATTCGTATTACAAGTTCCAAAAAACTTATATTGCGCTAGCGTTAACCCAAATAGCGTGAAAAACCTAACAAGTTTTCGCGTGCACGTGCATGTATTTCCCCATAAAGATCAATGGAGAAAAAAAAAGTGGGGAAAAAACTAACACCCGAGATCGTACAGACGCCATCTCCTTTTCTTCAATCCCCGTAAAAGTCAATGGAGGAAAAAATTGTTGTAAAAAAACCCAAAACTCAAACAACATAGCATATTCACATTATAAAATGTAAAATATTTACAGTAAATACATAGTTAAAATCTTTATTAAATATGAATATTGCATAAATAGGTTTTATCATGTTTTTATCTGCTTGATGGCAAAGGGATATAATGCATGTTTTTATATGTGTATATATGACTGTAAATACATATATACACATAAATACATTAAAATAAATGTAAACATATATAAACATATATATATATATATATATATATATATATATATATATATGTATATATATGTATATATATATATATATATATATATATGTATATATATGTATATATATATATATATATATATATATATATATATATATATATATATATATATATATATATATATATACAGTTCAAAAAAGAGCACTCTCACTTTAATGACAACTGCCAGGTCTTTTCAAGTGTACTTTTTTTTGAAAAAGCACTTTTCTCCAACATTGGTGTGTCCGGTCCACGGCGTCATCCTTACTTGTGGGAATATCTCTTCCCCAACAGGAAATGGCAAAGAGTCCCAGCAAAGCTGGCCATATAGTCCCTCCTAGGCTTTGCCCACCCCAGTCATTCTCTTTGCCGTTGCACAGGCAACATCTCCACGGAGATGGTTAAGAGTTTTTTGGTGTTTAAATGTAGTTTTTATTCTTCTATTAAGTGTTTGTTATTTTAAAATAGTGCTGGTATGTACTATTTACTCTGAAACAGAAAAGGATGAAGATTTCTGTTTGTGAGAGGAAGATGATTTTAGCAGACAGTAACTAAAATCGATTGCTGTTTCCACATAGGACTGTTGAGATGAAGTAACTTCAGTTGGGGGAAGCAGTTAGCAGACTTTTCTGCTTAAGGTATGACTAGACATATTTCTAACAAGACCATGTAATGCTGGAAGGCTGTCATTTCCCCTCATGGGGACCGGTAAGCCATTTTCTTAGTCAAACAAACAGAATAAAGGGCTTATTATGGGCTAAAAAACTGGTAGACATTTTTATGGGCTAAATCGATTGCTTTATTTGGGCATTTTATTCATATTTATGCTGACAATTTGCATTTATAAACTTGGGGAACGTTTATTAAACGGCAGGCACTGTGTTAGACACCTTTTCCAGTCAGGGGGCCTTCCTAGTTGTAGACTGAGCCTCATTTTCGCGCCATTACTGCACAGTTGTTTTTTGAGAGCAGGGCATGTAGATGCATGTGTGAGGATCTAAAAATTGCTGGAAAAGCTTCTAGAAGGCGTCAATTGGTATCGTATTCCCCTCTGGGCTTGGTTAGGTCTCAGCAAAGATTATAGCTGGGACTGTATAGGGGTTAAATTTATAAACGGCTCCGGTTCCGTTATTTTAAGGGTTAAAATTTGGTGTGCAATACTATTAATGCTTTAAGACACTGTGGTGAAATTTTGGTAATTTTTGAACAATTCCTTCATACTTTTTCACATATTCAGTAATAAAGTGTTTTCTGTTTAAAATTTAAAGAGACAGTAACGGTTTTGTTTTAAAACGTTTTTTTGTGCTTTGTTGACAAGTTTAAGCCTGTTTAACATGTCTGTACCTTCAGATAAGCTATGTTCTATATGTATGAAAGCCAATGTGTCTCCCCATTTAAATTTATGTGATAATTGTGCCATAGCGTCCAAACAAAGTAAGGACAGTACTGCCACAGATAATGAAATTGCCCAAGATGATTCCTCAGATGAGGGGAGTAAACATGATACTACATCATCTCCTACTGTGTCTACACCAGTTTTGCCCACGCAGGAGGCCCCTAGTACATCTAGTGCGCCAATGCTTATTACCATGCAACAATTAACGGCTGTAATGGATAACTCCATAGCAAATATTTTATCCAAAATGCCTACTTATCAGAGAAAGCGCGATTGCTCTGTTTTAAACACTGAAGAGCAGGAGGGCGCTGATGATAATTGTTCTGTTATACCCTCACACCAATCTGAAGGGGCCATGAGGGAGGTTTTGTCAGATGGAGAAATTTCAGATTCAGGAAAAATTTCTCAACAAGCTGAACCTGATGTTGTGACATTTAAATTTAAATTAGAACATCTCCGCGCACTGCTTAAGGAGGTGTTATCTACTCTGGATGATTGTGACAACTTGGTCATTCCAGAGAAATTATGCAAGATGGACAAGTTCCTAGAGGTTCCGGTGCACCCCAACGCTTTTCCTATACCCAAGCGGGTGGTGGACATAGTAAATAAGGAGTGGGAAAAGCCCGGCATACCTTTTGTTCCCCCCCCTATATTTAAGAAATTATTTCCTATGGTCGACCCCAGAAAGGACTTATGGCAGACAGTCCCTAAGGTCGAGGGGGCAGTTTCTACTCTAAACAAACGCACTACTATTCCTATCGAAGATAGTTGTGCTTTCAAAGATCCTATGGATAAAAAATTGGAGGGTTTGCTTAAAAAGATTTTTGTACAGCAAGGTTACCTTCTACAACCAATTTCGTGCATTGTTCCTGTCACTACAGCAGCGTGGTTCTGGTTCGAGGAACTAGAAAAGTCGCTCAGTAGAGAGACTCCATATGAGGAGGTTATGGACAGAGTTCACGCACTTAAATTGGCTAACTCTTTTATTTTAGATGCCGCTTTGCAATTAGCTAGATTAGCGGCGAAAAATTCAGGGTTTCCTATCGTGGCGCGCAGAGCGCTTTGGCTAAAGTCTTGGTCAGCGGATGTGTCATCCAAGACAAAATTGCTTAACATCCCTTTCAAAGGTAAAACTCTATTTGGACCAGAATTGAAAGAGATTATTTCAGACATCACTGGGGGAAAGGGCCACGCCCTTCCACAAGATAGGTCTTTCAAGGCTAAAAATAAGTCTAATTTTCGTTCCTTTCGCAATTTCAGGAACGGACCGGCCTCTAATTCTGCATCCTCTAAGCAAGAGGGTAATGCCTCACAACCCAAACCAGCCTGGAAACCGATGCAAGGCTGGAACAAGGGTAAGCAGGCCAAGAAGCCTGCTGCTGCTAACAAAACAGCATGAAGGAGTAGCCCCCGATCCGGGACCGGATCTAGTGGGGGGCAGACTCTCTCTCTTTGCTCAGGCTTGGGCAAGAGATGTTCAGGATCCCTGGGCGCTAGAAATAGTTTCTCAAGGTTATCTCCTGGAATTCAAGGAACTACCCCCAAGGGGAAGGTTCCACATGTCTCACTTATCCTCAAACCAAATAAAGAGACAGGCATTCTTACATTGTGTAGAAGACCTGTTAAAGATGGGAGTGATACACCCAGTTCCAATAAAGGAACAAGGAATGGGATTTTATTCCAATCTGTTCGTAGTTCCCAAAAAAGAGGGAACTTTCAGACCAATTTTGGATTTGAAGATCCTAAACAAATTTCTCAGGGTACCATCGTTCAAGATGGAAACCATTCGAACGATTCTACCCACTATCCAGGAAAGTCAATTTATGACTACCGTGGATCTAAAGGATGCGTACCTACATATTCCTATCCACAAAGAACATCATCAGTTCCTAAGGTTCGCTTTTCTGGACAAGCATTACCAGTTTGTGGCCCTCCTATTCGGGTTAGCCACTGCTCCAAGGATTTTCACAAAGGTGCTAGGGTCCCTTCTAGCGGTTCTAAGACCGAGGGGCATTGCAGTAGTACCTTACTTGGACGACATTCTAATACAAGCGTCGTCCCTGTCAAAAGCAAAGGCTCATACAGACATCGTTCTGGCCTTTCTCAGATCACACGGATGGAAGGTGAACATAGAAAAAAGTTCTCTGTCTCCGTCGACAAGAGTTCCCTTCTTGGGAACAATAATAGATTCCTTAGAAATGAGGATTTTTCTGACAGAGGTCAGAAAATCAAAACTTCTAAGCTCTTGTCAAGTTCTTCATTCTGTTCCTCGTCCTTCCATAGCGCAGTGCATGGAAGTAGTAGGGTTGATGGTTGCAGCAATGGACATAGTTCTTTTTGCACGAATTCATCTAAGACCATTACAACTGTGCATGCTCAAACAGTGGAATGGGGACTATACAGACTTGTCTCCAATGATTCAAGTAGATCAGAAGACCAGAGATTCACTCCGTTGGTGGCTGACCCTGGACCATCTGTCCCAGGGAATGAGCTTCCGCAGACCAGAGTGGGTCATTGTCACGACCGACGCCAGTCTAGTGGGCTGGAGCGCGGTCTGGGAATCCCTGAAAGCTCAGGGTCTATGGTCTCGGGAAGAGTCTCTTCTCCCGATAAACATTCTGGAACTGAGATCGATATTCAATGCTCTCAGGGCTTGGCCTCAGCTAGCAAAGGCCAGATTCATAAGGTTCCAATCAGACAACATGACGACCGTTGCGTATATCAATCATCAGGGGGGAACAAGGAGTTCCCTGGCGATGAAAGAAGTGAGCAAAATAATTCAATGGGTGGAGGATCACTCCTGCCACCTGTCTGCGATCCACATCCCAGGTGTGGAAAACTGGGAGGCGGATTTTCTGAGTCGTCAGACATTCCATCCGGGGGAGTGGGAACTCCATCCGGAGATCTTTGCCCAAATAACTCAATTATGGGGCATTCCAGACATGGATCTGATGGCGTCTCGTCAGAACTTCAAGGTTCCTTGCTACGGGTCCAGATCCAGGGATCCCAAGGCGACTCTAGTAGATGCACTAGTAGCACCTTGGACCTTCAACCTAGCTTATGTATTTCCACCGTTTCCTCTCATTCCCAGGCTGGTAGCCAGGATCAATCAGGAGAGGGCCTCGGTGATCTTGATAGCTCCTGCGTGGCCACGCAGGACTTGGTATGCAGACCTGGTGAATATGTCATCGGCTCCACCATGGAAGCTACCTTTGAGACAGGACCTTCTTGTTCAGGGTCCATTCGAACATCCAAATCTGGTCTCCCTCCAGCTGACGGCTTGGAGATTGAACGCTTGATTCTATCGAAGCGTGGGTTTTCAGATTCTGTGATAGATACTCTGGTTCAGGCCAGAAAACCGGTAACTAGAAAGATTTACCATAAAATATGGAAAAGATATATCTGTTGGTGTGAATCCAAAGGATTCCCATGGAATAAGATAAAAATTCCTAAGATTCTCTCCTTTCTACAAGAAGGTTTGGAGAAATGATTATCTGCAAGTTCTCTAAAGGGACAGATCTCTGCTTTATCTGTCTTACTACACAAAAGACTGGCAGCTGTGCCAGATGTTCAAGCATTTGTTCAGGCTCTGGTTAGGATCAAGCCTGTTTACAGACCTTTGACTCCTCCCTGGAGTCTAAATCTAGTTCTTTCAGTTCTTCAAGGGGTTCCGTTTGAACCTTTACATTCCATAGATATTAAGTTACTATCTTGGAAAGTTTTGTTTTTGGTTGCAATTTCTTCTGCTAGAAGAGTTTCAGAGTTATCTGCTCTGCAGTGTTCTCCGCCCTATCTGGTGTTCCATGCAGATAAGGTGGTTTTGCGTACTAAGCCTGGTTTTCTTCCTAAGGTTGTTTCTAACAAAAATATTAACCAGGAGATAGTTGTACCTTCTTTATGTCCGAATCCAGTTTCAAAGAAGGAACGTTTGTTACACAATTTGGACGTAGTCCGTGCTCTAAAATTCTATTTAGAGGCTACAAAAGATTTCAGACAAACATCTTCCTTGTTTGTTGTTTATTCTGGTAAAAGGAGAGGTCAAAAAGCGACTTCTACCTCTCTTTCCTTTTGGCTTAAAAGCATCATCCGATTGGCTTATGAGACTGCCGGACGGCAGCCTCCTGAAAGAATCACAGCTCACTTCACTAGGGCTGTGGCTTCCACATGGGCCTTCAAGAACGAGGCTTCTGTTGACCAGATATGTAAGGCAGCGACTTGGTCTTCACTGCACACTTTTGCCAAATTTTACAAATTTGATACTTTTGCTTCTTCGGAGGCTATTTTTGGGAGAAAGGTTTTGCAAGCTGTGGTGCCTTCCGTTTAGGTAACCTGATTTGCTCCCTCCCTTCATCCGTGTCCTAAAGCTTTGGTATTGGTTCCCACAAGTAAGGATGACACCGTGGACCGGACACACCAATGTTGGAGAAAACAGAATTTATGCTTACCTGATAAATTACTTTCTCCAACGGTGTGTCCGGTCCACGGCCCGCCCTGGTTTTTTAATCAGGTCTGATGAATTATTTTCTCTAACTACAGTCACCACGGTACCATATGGTTTCTCCTATATATATTTCCTCCTGTCCGTCGGTCGAATGACTGGGGTGGGCGGAGCCTAGGAGGGACTATATGGCCAGCTTTGCTGGGACTCTTTGCCATTTCCTGTTGGGGAAGAGATATTCCCACAAGTAAGGATGACGCCGTGGACCGGACACACCGTTGGAGAAAGTAATTTATCAGGTAAGCATAAATTCTGTTTTTCAAATAAAGTACAGTTGAAAAGACCAGAGAGTGCCTTCTTCCACTTGTTATATATATATATATATATATATATATATACACACACACACACACACATATATATATACACACACACACACATATATATATATATATACACACACACACACACATATATATATATATATATACACACACATATATATATATACACACACACACACACATATATATATATACACACACACACATACAAACACATCTTTACCTATGTATATTTATGTGTCTCAATCTTAAAGTGTTTTATGCAACAGTTGACCACAGCTCTGAGATTGTGGTAAGGATTGAAGTGTAATGTGGACTGGGCTAGCACAATTGTGATTTTGCTCCACTTGTAATGCCAGCAAAATGAAAATGGCTTGCAAAAATACGATTGTGCTAGTGCAAAACTTTTTGCCCCTCACTTGTAATCTAGCCAAAAATTTAATGAATAGCTTAGATAAAACCTATTGCATTACAACCCTCATAATAGTAAAGTGGTCAGTTTTGTTGTTTCATTTCTACTTTTTGTAAACATTATGGGCTCCATGTACTAAGCAGCATAAGCTGCTTTTGAGCCCTTGCGGGGCAGGTTCGGAAATGCGAGCAACAGACCACTGTTTCTTACTATCTCCTCCTACGAGATGGCAGATTGAAATCGCCCATAACACGTTCGCTTGGGGTGATTTGCAGGCCCTTTCCTTGCATGACTAGTCGCACGAGAGAAGGGCCGGCATTACACACTTAAGTGAGTGTGTAATGGTACATATTGGCAGCGGACGTACAGGGTCAGCTACCCGTTTGCTGCAAAGCCATGTAGACAGGTTTCCTAATTTGGTAACCTTGTCCACATGGCTCTTAGTACATGGGGCCCTATGACCTAGATTATAAGGGGAGCACCAAATTATTAGCAGTAATGTGCGTTATCATCGCTTGAGCATAATCAATAGTTCTATTTTTGTGCTTGTGTTACAAGTCCACAATTATTTCTATAGCTTGAGCAATATTCTAGTGCTTGCTAACATCCGTATGTAGGATATTGCATTTGAGCTAAATCAGTCACATAATAGACTTCTATGGGGGCATGCAGTAAAATGAATGTTAGATATTGCTCGAGCGCTAAGCCAGCGGTTTGTGCTTTAAGCCTTTGATGTACAAGTAGTGTAGTCATTCATGTTGTTCTGTGCTACACTATTAATAATAATGGTTTACTTCAGGTTTTAAAAAATGTGTAATTTTACACTGGTATTTTGTATTGCGTTCAAGAGCACTTGAAATTTGAGCACCATGATTGAATAATTATTGCTCCCTGCACTATCCCTTAAAGGGACACTGAACCCAAATTTTTTCTTTTGTGATTTAGATAGAGCATCCAATTTTTAAAGCAACTTTATAATTAACTCCTATTATCAAATTTTCTTCATTCTCTTGGGCCCCTATTTATGAAAGGCCTGTCCGACATTGTGGCTCATGTCCGACAGACCTCGCTGAATGCGGAGAGCAATACGCTCTCCGCATTCAGCATTGTACCAGCAGCTCTTGTGAACTGCTGGTGCAACACTGCCCCCTGCAGAATGGCCACTAGCAGGGGGTGTCAATCAACCCGATCATATTGGATCGGGTTGAATTGCGGCCATGTCTGTCCGCCTCCTCAGAGCAGGCGGACAGGTTATGGAGCAGCAGTCTTTATACCAATGCTTCATAACTGGTGTTTCTGGTGAACCTGAAGGCTCGCCAGAAACACGTTGCTTCAAGCTCCATACGGAGCTTGATAGATATGCACCATGGTATATTTATTTGAAAAGCAAGAATGTAAGTTTGGATCTTTTCCAGGTAAGCCCCGCCAAAAAGTTATCCCCCGCCACTCTATTTTATCAGTTATTGTTAGCCAATCAGTGTGATGTTAGACATGTCCCTGATTACGGCATATTTGCTTGAGATTAAATATCCTACTTTAGACAGTGTGCCTAATCTTATAGTAATATACCTGATATTAGCTGTAATTATTTACGTAGCCACGGCACCTCCCTGCTAATCTCCTGTAACTCACCTGACTCCGCCTCTTGCTCAGAGCTGATTAGTATGTCCATTGGTTACAACATAGCAATCGCTCAGTTTCCATAATCAACAATGTCTGTAAGCAGATAACACTGCAATTTGCAGAATCCAATAACTGGATTTGAATTAACACTGAACCCGTAAACTGTTGAGGTACAGTTTTTACAGGACTTGAATCAAATCGGTACAGCGAATACATATATAAGGTAGGTGAGCGAGTAAATACTTGAGTAGCATCAGCATGGGTTGTACAGACGTATACAGTGCACGGTGGATCTTTGATTCGTACATGTTACTTCCAGACTGTTGTATTTAAATATAGAAACCAGCACAGTGGATCTTTGATTCGTACATGTTACTTCAAGACTGTTGTATTTAAATATATAAACCAGTTGCAAAAAACAGCGTAACCATTCATAAAAAATACAAACAGATGTTACACAAGTTTATTTACGTTGCTGGCCCATTTTTGGTGAACAACCTGAGTTGTCCTTGCTGATTAGATCACAGCACCAATAAACAAGTGCTGTCCATGGTGCTGAACCAAAAATTTGCTGGCTCCTTAGCTTATATGCCTTCTTTTTCAAATAAAGATAGCAAGAGAACGAAGAAAAATTGATAATAGAAGTAAATTAGAAAGTTGCTTAAAATTGCATGCTCTATCTGAATCATGAAAGGAAAAATTGGGTTCAGTGTCCCTTTAAAGTTATAGGGCATGCTAAAAAAGTTTCAGCCTAGTTAAAATATGTAACCATCCACCTGTAATCCCAGATTGTTATCTAGCCTTAAATATGTTATGATTTTGCTTGCTTTATGTCCTTTTAGACCAAAGTTGGTATAAAAAAGTATAATTAGCGGGCTATGTGTGAATGTAATAACAAGTCGCTAAGTAGAGCAGAAGATTGTCTGTTTCTAAATTATGGAACAAAATTTATTAAGAACACAATAGACATATACTTTGAAATACCAATGCCATTTTATATGTGTCTTTGTTTTATCATATTTTAAAATCTAGGAAAAGATCAAAGTTAATTTTACTTTTATATTCTGCTTTCTGAAGTAAACATTAAAACTACACAAGGGTTCACTAGTAAATAATATGGTGATAATCTCACTTACATGAGATTTCAACCTATAGAAAATAAATGATACAGTCACGTAAAATATTAAGTGAACATTGATCCAGGTTAGAGGTGACTGTGTATTGTGAGCCAATAATATAATTGACATTTATAGGTTGGATATAGGGTAGGTTCTAGGCTAGTGCTACCAACAGTTGCCAAAACATCATCATCCTCCTGTTCAGAAGCTGCAGCTTGCTGTTGTATGTCTGAAGGACAAAACCAAGCAGTACAACATAGTAGCATTGGTCAGAGGACTAGGTAGATCAATAATAGGGATGGGCAAATGTGCTGAAAGTGCAATTTGTTTGGTAGAATGAATAGTCAGGTGGACATTCATTTTGGAGAATCGAATGTTCATAATTAGATTGAATATCCACATTTGAAATTTCTAATAAAACATTCAATTTAACAAATACTATTCAGAAGTTCAATAGTTCATGTTCAAATTTAGTAAAATTATACATAATAGATTCAAATATGTTGATTCAAAAAATTTTATTTGGAATATTGAATAAATCAAATATTACATTTAAAGAGAGCATTAGAAATATGAATAAGAATGTTAGAATGTTGTACAAACATTCGTAATTCGAAACAAACTAATGAACAAATGTGTTAAAATGTGTTTGATTTTTTTGAATGTTGGAAAACATTCACCCATCTCTAATCAATAAACAAGAAACAAAAAGGTCTTACAAGAAATTTAAGTTAATGACAATGGGGGCTACAATGAATAATGGTGCTATCATTCCCAAAAACCACCCATGGGCGTTAATTGTAGTTGTTAAGGGTTAATTTGGTAAACGTGTCTGAAAGAATGAAGAACAAAACTGAATAATAAGTAAATGAACAAAGAATGTAGAAAATACTAGGTTTTAGTAAAGTAACAGGAGTGAAAGGAGAATAAACCAAAAGGAAAAAAATAGAGCAATGTATATTGTAAAGTGACAGCGCTTAGTATTTGTTAGATAAATTCCATTTTTTTTAATGCCTATAACTTCTGAATGAATGAATGAATGAATGAAGACATTTGGCTAAACAATGGCAGTTTTGTGTGTAATCTAAAGTAAAGTTATTCAGAATTTATTTTGATGTTATAAATTATGTGAAAACAACATATTTTGATAGTAGAACTTTAAACAAGGCTAAAGCCAAAACAACTGCAACAATTTTCATGGCTCACATGGCACCGAGGAGAATGTCATGGAGCAGAAAATTCACAGCTTTGTTTGGACAAAAAACGCACTCATCAAACCCAAAGACATAAAGTTCTAAATTGATAGTTAAATCTTTTGTTTGCAGTGGTGGAAAAAATGTATTTTAATGCACATGCACAAATTGAATTGTCAATACCAAATTATCATAAGTTTTATATCAATTTTGAAATGTTATGTTGAATTGAAATTATATAGATTTTGGAGGTTTTTGGAATCTTGAATAGCTAATTTAATTTTAGTATACACAGAAGTCACACTGACCCACTGAAAGTTGATTTATTAATTCTAGACAGACCGGAGGATATTTTTTTCAAACCAATAAAATCTTGCGTTAAAATAAGTAATGCAGAGGTTTGAAAACCGAGATGATTCCAGAATGACTTATTTTTAATATTACCATTTCACTAGTGTGATCAGAGTATTCACACTATCATAGTGACTTTTCTGGATTTTGGACACAGACACGCGTTATCCCATTGGGATCAGTGCAAAAGCGTGCATATCCATACAGACTGCAGTGACCCATTGGCTGCCGAATATTGGAGGGTGAGCTTTCTGGACGGCTCCTAAAGGTCCAGCATGCTGTTGTGGCACTTGTCAAGTGCTTTGAAATTTGTGAGTATTATGGGATACAAATGTATATGATTCCGATCATAGTTGATCTTGCACAATTGTGGCGCCTTCTTCTCTTTTTTGCAATATTTTGAACATATTTTGCACATATGCCACAAAAGGAAATGAAATGTAGCATGACATACTACATTTTTTATGTTCTTGTTCCACATAAGGCAGTTAGTATTTTTTACTTTAATTTTACTAGTTATCTATCAGAGATCAGAATGAAATATAAATATTAGATTTTAATAAAATGTTACACATGGTTTCAAAGCATGTGAAATTGAGACAATTTGTATAGAGTGGTTGCTTCTCAACACATTTAACCAATGTTTACGATGATCTAACTTTCTACTATTTTATGTGATTATAAAATGTTAAACTGATAAATTACTTATTAAGAGTCCAGATAGCTCAGGAAGTTACCTCACTGGTACCTTTAAATCCACATGTTAAACTACGGTGTGCAGCAGTTAATACATTTAATAGTTGATTATTATAATTCATACAGAAATTACTAAAACTGATAAATATAATTATAGCTTTTGTAGTGTATTTGTTTATCTATAAAAATTTCTTATTTTAAGAAATTTTAACCAGTAAAAAAAAAACTAATCTTTTTTTTATACAAAAGAGCTCCTGGGTACACCAATATTTTTAGTTGTGCTTGCATGCAAACTATTTCAGGGTTGTGGGGGGGCAAGTTTAGTTTTCAAATACAAAAATTAAAACATAGATGAGTGCATTTCAGTTTTGAATAAAAGAAATTTAGCAATGCACTTGTATTAGCAACATTTCTTTTAGTAAAAGTTATAAATTAACTAATAATTTGATATATGAATAACATTTATTTTTTAAAGACAAAACATTTTTATAAAATAAATAGTTAAGTGTATGCCCTTAAACAATATTTAATATATTATCATCAAAATATATTAAAAAATTATTAAAGGGACTGTCAAGTCCAAAAAACTTTCATGATTCAGATAGGGCATGTAATTTTAAACAACTTTCCAATTTACTTTTATCACCAATTTTGCTTTGTACTCTTGGTATTCTTAGTTGAAAGCTAAACCTAGGAGGTTCATATGCTAATTTCTTAGACCTTGAAGGCCGCCTATAATCTTAATGCATTTTCACAGTTTTTCACCACTAGTGGGCGTTAGTTTGTGTGTTTCATATAGATAACATTGAGCTCATACATATGAAACACTGATTGGCTAAAATGCAAGTCTGTCAAAAGAACTGAAATAAGGGGGCAGTCTGCAGAGGCTTAGATACAAGGTAATTACAGAGGTAAAACATGTATTATTATAACTGTGTTGGTTAAGCAAAAATGGAGAATGGGTAATTAAGGGATTATCTATCTTTTAAAAAAACTAAAATTCTGGTGTTGACTGTCCCTTTAAGTAAAAAGCCATAATTTCATTTAAATGCAAACAGATACCAGACCATTCATCAACCATATTTTATCTCCATCAGTTTATGTTGTGAAATTGTGACATATACTCACAAATCTATTATTAAATATAAAATATATTAGATATATTGCTAGTGCTAGGCAATTGATATACTTAAATTGGGAAAAAACATGAATACCTACCATTTGTGAATGGGAAGATCGAGAAAACACCATAATTGCCCTTGAAAGGTATCATTATCTGACCACTGATAGGTTGGATAATTATTATGCTACCAGACTAGCATGGGAATCACGTCCTCAAACAGCCACTGCTTCACAAGGACCTTGCTAACCTCATAAAACATTATACGCCATACACTAATCATATGCAAGATTTCTCCCTCACACATAGTTACAGTAATGATTTGCACTTATAATATTGTCACTCCAATGTCTATGTTTGTAGATTACAATATTTTTTATAGTTTGTAATTTTTGTTCACAAAATTTACTTGAATTAATTATTGAAGCTCACCTGATGGGGCAAATTATCATTGTGCGAGCGGACATGATCCGATATTGCGGATTATGTCCCCTGCACATCTATAAATGCCGACAGTATACGCTGTCTGCATTTATCATTGCACCAGCAGTTCTTGTGAACTGCTGGTGCAATGCCGCCCCCCTGCAGATTCACGGCCAATCGGCCGCTAGCAGGGGGTGTCAATCAACCCGATCGTATTCGATTGGGTTGATTTGTGGCAATGTCTGTCCGCCGCCTCATAGCAGACGGACAGGTTATGGAGCAGAGATCTTTAGACTGCTGCTTACTAACTTGTGTTTCCAGCTAGCCTGAAGGCTCGCCAGAAACACGGGCATCCAGCTCCATACGGAGCTTGATAAATATGCCCCGATGTCTTAACCAGTCAAGTATTAAAAATGCGATTTACCCTATGAGGTCATTATACTACTTGACAAGACTTGATATGTTCTTATACATATGGATATCTTCCTGGAAAAGTGCTATAATCATCAGAAGAGCATCCCTAAAATATATTTAAACATTAATGTAACCCTCAGCGAACTTTAAAGGGACACTAAACCCAAAAATTTTCTTTTCATGATTCAGATAGAGAATATAATTTTAAACAACATTACAATGTTATTCTATTATTTTATTTTCTTCATTATTTAGCTATCCTTTGTTGAAGAAAATAGCAATGTATATGGGTGAGCCAATCACATGAGGCATCTATGAGCAGCAACCAATCAGCAGCTACTGAGCATATTTAGATATGCTTTTCAGCAAAGTATAACAAGAGAATGAAGCAAATTATATACTAGAAGTAAATTATAAAGTTGTTTAAAATGACATCTCTTTCTAAATCCTGAAATAATATAATGTCCCTTTAAGTATTGCAGATGTTATAACTCTTGAATTTCCTAAGCTGTATACAGGAAGGACATGTATTTCATAATAGGATGACTCCTGACTTTAATTTAGCTCAAACATATTAGTAATCAATGTTATTAATTAATACAATATTTGTATCATTAATGTCCATATGTATGAGTATATTTGTCACTAGATTTTCATATAATAAAATAAATTTAAATCTTAATAATAATATATATATAAATCTATTGGCATTTGTGATACAGCCCTCTAGTAGTTTTCCTCCTACCTGTCGAATTCTACCTTTAGCGTATCCTTCTCTGGCGCATCCTATTACCTTTTGCCACTTTTTGTTGAGGTACCACAAGACTCTGTTCTTGGCCCCTTTCACTTTTCATTCTATACGTCATCCTTAAATTTCTTAATAAAGTCCTGCAGGTTTCAGTGTCATTTATATGATGATATATGATGTTATATATAGATGATATATCTAGATGAAATCTACCTTTCCAAAACAGGCCTAGCCCCTCCCTAGCTAGTGTCACTAACTATCTTTCTAAAATTTCATCCTGGATATCCTATAAAACTGAGCTTCTTATTTACCCCCTTCTTCCAAAATCCCACCCCCCCCCAACTTTCTACAACTGTCAATAATATTATTTCCCCAACCCCTTATGCCTGATGCCTTAGAGTCACTTCTCCAAAATTCACCATTTTCTCACACAAGACACAATTAATATTGAAATCTACTTTCTCTTATCATTTCCCACCTTGACTATTGCAACTCCATCCTCTCTGGTCTCCCTAGCTGCCAACTATATCCTTTATAATCCATAATGAATGCCACTGCCAGGCTGATCTTCTTTACGTGTCACTTCTCATATGTTGCACCTCTATGCTAATCTATTCAATGGCTTCCTCTAGCATCCAGAATAAAATTTAAAATCCTGACCCTAAAATCCAAAGCCATCAATAACAATGCCCCCCCCCCCCCCACCCACACACACACACACACACTCTTGTATCTCTGACCTTGTCTCTAGAAACTTCCCCTCCGGTCCCCTTCCCTCTGCTCATAACCAACTTTTCTCCTACTTTCTTACTACCTCCTCACAGTGCCATCTGCAAGACTTCTCCAGAATGGCCCCATTATTGTGATTAATGATTAAGCTAACATTAAAGCTTAAAGTGACAGTCTCATTGATTTTTTTTATTGTTTAAAAAGATGGATAATGCCTTTACTACCTATTCCCCAGCTTTGCACAACCAAAATTGCTATATTAAAATACTTTATAACCTCTAAATCTCTAAATCTCTACCAGGTTCTAAGCCCCTGCAGGCTGCCTCCTATCTCAGTGCATTATATTAGGCTTTGACAACCAGACAGTGCTTGTTTGTGTGTGCCATATAGATGACATTGTGCTCACTCCTGTGGCGTTATGCATGAACAGCACTAATTGACTTAAATGCAAGTTTATAACAAGCATTACGATAAAGGGGGTAGTCTGCAGAGGCTTAGATATAAAGTAATCACAGAAGTAAAAATCATATTAATATAACAGTGTTGGTTATGCAAAACTGGGGAAGTAGACTGTCTCTTTAATACAGTCCTGCACAAGTTCCAATGTAGAAATTCAATATCACAAATTTAGAATGCTGCAACATAGTAGTAATGCTACTCATTTAGCCATTTACAGACATTTCAACGTTTATGGGAATACCAACATCTCAAAATGTCAACATTTCTAACAAAGACTAAGGGCTAGATTCCGAGTGGTGCTCTAACTGTAGCACGCAAGCAATATGGGTTATTTCTCTGCTCTTTGCACATGACAGAAATAGCGTGTGTATTGCAAGTTGAAAGTAAAGTTGTTTGGTTGAACCCAATATAATTTACCACGCAACAGGTTAGTGCAACTTCAGAACTCGCGTAAAGGGAAGTGCATTAAAAAAAATGTACTAAACAAATCAAAAATACATTTAACAGTACAGTTACATTCATATTAACATTGTCTGATAAAATGTATTTTCAAAAATTTAATTAAAAAGTTATAAGGGCTCAAAGATATGAGGCCTGCAAAGTGCTTTAACATAGAGTTAGATACATACACATGTCTAATTATGTATATGTGTGCATATAAAAATATATACTGTATGTTTATATTTGTGTACATATGTATTTATGTATTTATATGTGTATATATGTATTTAAAGACATATATACACATAACAATAAATTCATATGTATACATATGTACAGGGAGTGCAGAATTATTAGGCAAGTTGTATTTTTGAGGATTAATTTTATTATTGAACAACAACCATGTTCTCAATGAACCCAAAAAACTCATTAATATCAAAGCTGAATAGTTTTGGAAGTAGTTTTTAGTTTGTTTTTAGTTATAGCTATTTTAGGGGGATATCTGTGTGTGCAGGTGACTATTACTGTGCATAATTATTAGGCAACTTAACAAAAAACAAATATATACCCATTTCAATTATTTATTTTTACCAGTGAAACCAATATAACATCTCAACATTCACAAATATACATTTCTGACATTCAAAAACAAAACAAAAACAAATCAGTGACCAATATAGCCAACTTTCTTTGCAAGGACACTCAAAAGCCTGCCATCCATGGATTCTGTCAGTGTTTTGATCTGTTCACCATCAACATTGCATGCAGTAGCAACCACAGCCTCCCAGACACTGTTCAGAGAGGTGTACTGTTTTCCCTCCTTGTAAATCTCACATTTGATGATGGACCACAGGTTCTCAATGGGGTTCAGATCAGGTGAACAAGGAGGCCATGTCATTAGATTTTCTTCTTTTATACCCTTTCTTGCCAGCCACGCTGTGGAGTACTTGGACGCGTGTGATGGAGCATTGTCCTGCATGAAAATCATGTTTTTCTTGAAGGATGCAGACTTCTTCCTGTACCACTGCTTGAAGAAGGTGTCTTCCAGAAAACTGGCAGTAGGACTGGGAGTTGAGCTTGACTCCATCCTCAACCCGAAAAGGCCCCACAAGCTCATCTTTGATGATACCAGCCCAAACCAGTACTCCACCTCCACCTTGCTGGCGTCTGAGTCGGACTGGAGCTCTCTGCCCTTTACCAATCCAGCCACGGGCCCATCCATCTGGCCCATCAAGACTCACTCTCATTTCACTCTCATTTCATCAGTCCATAAAACCTTAGAAAAATCAGCCTTGAGATATTTCTTGGCCCAGTCTTGACGTTTCAGCTTGTGTGTCTTGTTCAGTGGTGGTCGTCTTTCAGCCTTTCTTACCTTGGCCATGTCTCTGAGTATTGCACACCTTGTGCTTTTGGGCACTCCAGTGATGTTGCAGCTCTGAAATATGGCCAAACTGGTGGCAAGTGGCATCTTGGCAGCTGCACGCTTGACTTTTCTCAGTTCATGAGGAGTTATTTTGCGCCTTGGTTTTTCCACACGCTTCTTGCGACCCTGTTGACTATTTTGAATGAAACGCTTGATTGTTCGATGATCACGCTTCAGAAGCTTTGCAATTTTAAGAGTGCTGCATCCCTCTGCAAGATATCTCACTATTTTTTACTTTTCTGAGCCTGTCAAGTCCTTCTTTTGACCCATTTTGCCAAAGGAAAGGAAGTTGCCTAATAATTATGCACACATGATATAGGGTGTTGATGTCATTAGACCACACCCCTTCTCATTACAGAGATGCACATCACCTAATATGCTTAATTGGTAGTAGGCTTTCGAGCCTATACAGCTTGGAGTAAGACAACATGCATAAAGAGGATGATGTGGTCAAAATACTCATTTGCCTAATAATTCTGCACTCCCTGTATATAGATATATATATATGTGTATATATATATATATATATATATATATATATATATATATATATATATATATATATATATATATATAAGTGCATTTAAGCCCTTTGCAGTCAGGGCTGGATTGGGAATAAAAAGCAGTCCTGGAAAAATATAAAGACCAGCCCTATTTTCCGTTGAGTCGGTAGAATGCACATGCACCATTTTTTTCAAAGGGGGTTACTGGGACACTCCTTCCCAGTATTTTTTTCAGAATTAAATAATATTACTTTGTATTAAATAAAAATGTCAGATTTAAGTTATATAGGCACTCTACAACCCAGTTGCATCCATTAGTCAGCCCTTTAAATTGTACCTTTCCAGCCCCAGCTGCTGCAGCCCACCGGGAAATCTCCTGGTATGCTGGTAGGCCAATCCTGTTTGCAGTCAAGTAGCTGGAAACATGAAAAATCATAATTATACAATATTCATATTTAATAAAGTGTTAAACTGCGCTTCTGCTGTAAATATTTCACATTTCAATGTTCTTCACATGAGGAAATATGTTCTAAGTATTTTAAAATAGATATTCCTATATTTATTTTTATATATATATATATATATATATATATATATATATATATATATATATATATATATATATATATATATAAAAATGGATATTTCGATGCCTCTCTCTGTCTCTCTCTCTCTCTCTCTCTCTCTCTCTCTCTCTCTCTATATATATATATATATATATATATTACCAAAAAATCAACAGATATATATATATATCAGATATATATATATATATATATATATACTGTATATATATATATATATATATATATATATATATATATATATATAATGTATTTAAGAATAAATAGAACATATTCTATGTGAAGAACACTGGAATGTGAAATATTCATAATTCCTTTCAGGTTTAGCACACTTGAATAAATGCAATAAGGTTGGCGCATGATTATGGGTGTTAGTTTTCTTTTGCAGTTTTCGTGCTCCATTGAAGTCTATTGCAGAATACAATACCGTGGTCAGGATAATCGAAGTTCAGCTCTTTGCGTATGTTGTGTTTTCGCTTGTGTGCAAATGTTTTACTTACAACTTGTAATATGTGCGCAACCAACGCGTGCAAAACGCCTCCGTCTAGCAAAGATAAAATGAGAGCAGGAGCTCAAAGTAGCGCTCCACTCATAATCTAGCCATAAATGAGTAGCACCAAAACATTTAGCACTCACTATTTTTATTGTCAACATTACATTATTAACATTCACATAACAAACGAAAGTCAAAGATGGACAACCCAAACATTTTGGCTTGTTAGTTTTTCCTAAGCATTAGCTCGGAAACTTTTGCAGGAAAGGAATTTGAAATGTTGTGCAAAGACTAATGACTACTCACTAATAGTGTTAAATGTAAATGGTGAAAGACAGCACCTTTCTTTTCCTATCTGGGGCACAGGGAAGGGTTAGCCAAACCCCAATATGTATTCAAAAGAAGTAATTTTCCAGCCTCCAGTTAAATTTAAAAGACCTTTATTAGTTTCTTACAGGGTCCATCATATCAACCAACAACGTTTCAACAACGTTTCAAACCTATTCCAGGTTCTTAATCATGATTAAGAACCTGGAATAGGTTTGAAACGTTGTTGGTTGATATGATGGACCCTGTAAGAAACTAATAAAGGTCTTTTAAATTTAACTGGAGGCTGGAAAATTACTTCTTTTGAATACTCACTAATAGTAGCATGTCCTTGAGATTTTTTAAAAAAAGTTAAGGGCTAGATTACAAGTGGAGTACTAATTTATTGCACGCTGCCAATGGAGAAATTTGCCCACTGCAAGCGTGCAATAAAAAAACAGCCATTACAAGTGGCTAATTATTTCTACTGTGAGCTTGCGGTAGCAATTAGTGCTTATAAAATTTATCAGAGATCAGATCTCTGGTTAATTTTATAAATGTCCACCAAATGCCCCCAAAATAAACTATAATGTTCTTTATTAAAGAAAAAAAAAAAAAAAAGATAGTAGGATCTTTACTTTTAATAAAATAACTGCAATAAGCAGTTGGCTGGTGTGGGGTGTTAGAAAAAAAAAAGTGCCTTTACATTGTGGTTTATGAGAACTGTGTGTTCCTTGTAAATATATATGCATATGCTTATATACATATATATTTATGTGTTAATATGTGTATATACACATATTAACACATATATATATGTATATAATCATATACATATATATTTACAATTTGCAGACATCACTGCGCTACTTACCTCCTTTGCTGTGCTAGACTCTCATTCCGTGTCTCACGGCATGAGAATGAGGCTCCCATTGGAGCCTATGGAAGCTTCCCAGCAATGTGAATGCAAGCTCGCGTTCGCATTTTGCTGAACTTGTAATACCAGTGCACATTAGCGTACGCTGGTATCACTCAGTGGAGCACAAATATCACTTTCACAAAAGCGATATTTTGTGCTCCACTTGTAATCTAGTTCTAAATTTCTATACAGGCTATTTAGCAATTGAACTTGAAAGCGTTTTTTTCTTTTTTTTTTCTTCAAAAAAGTGAGCTGTTATAGATAAATGCCATGTACTCCTAAGAAATATGAAGGTAAAGTGTCATGAAATAGTTAACTAACTAGAGATTAATAAAGTCAGACAGCTGCGAGGCAGTGGTCTCATGCAAAGCCAGAATTCTTTCAATGGTTGGGTCTATCT
The DNA here is from genome assembly GCF_027579735.1 of Bombina bombina. Lineage (NCBI taxonomy): Eukaryota > Metazoa > Chordata > Amphibia > Anura > Bombinatoridae > Bombina > Bombina bombina. The sequence continues at coordinate 156,642,255 of NC_069506.1, read as the reverse complement.
GTTAATCCTGTTTGGCATCAACAAAACGATGCGCATTCAGGACATTAATACAAAGCAGACACATTTCACCCTAGTTGAATTTTTGATTAATGTACTGTATCTTTTTATGAATTGAGAAATGGATAAACTTAAACTGCAATCATTCCAAAAATCTTTATATAGTTAAGAATACTAGTTACTAAGGCAAAACAGTATATGAATTCCCATGTTCAATCTAGACCATATCCAATTTAGAAACTCTGAATTAAAAATATGTTTTCTCTAGTATACTTACATATCTAACCATACAATATAGTATTGAAAGGGATAAGAAATTGAAAGTTATACTTCTATCTATGATGTAATAAAAGCATGTAATTTAAAAATGCCCTTCTATTATCAAATGTGTTTTGTTATCCTGGTATCCTTTGTTGAAAAGCAAATATACATATCTTTAGCAGCAGCAATGATCTACTGGGAGCCAGCTTGCCTATTTCCATTGGCTCATTAGATGGGGTCAGATATTTCTCAGTAGTGCATGGATGCTCTGAAACTGACTTTAAAGGGACAAATAAATGCTAGATAGAATGATGCATTCAAAGAAAAGATTAGTCTGAGAATAACGTAGATTATTTTTTTTAAAGTTTCAATATCTGTTTAAATATTGACAAACTAAGTGTAAAGTTTTAGTGTCTATAAAACACTGGGAGCTGCCATGTTGTAACTTAAGTTACATTCTCTGTTGTGGCCAATTAGGGACAGTAATAAATAGGTTACTAGAGTGTGCAGCCAATGGCTGTGTGGAATATAACAGTGTTCTGTACTTCCATTTCTAACAGGAACTAAAACGGACATGATTTCTGAATGAAAATACAGGAAAAGGGGACAAAATAAATAATGAAAGTTTAGTGGAGTTTTATTTTATATATACAATCATTTTATATCACCATCTCAAAGTGTTTTAATTTCCTTTAACTAGGTGTTTAATCCCTTAGCAGAGGTTAAACTCATACTTGTACAAGCACTAATATAATAACAAAGTGCTCTAACATATTAGAGCTTTTTCTCTTTGAACTTTTACTTCCTTTGTTATAGTGTAGTGAAGAACAAACCAACTTTAAGGGAACACAGAGGAAACTTAAAGGGACATGAAACCCAATTAGTTTTTTATTCCATGATTCAGATGGAGCATACATTTTTAAATAACTTTCCAATTGAATTTAATTAAGCAACATTGTAATGCATAGTAAAAATGAATTACTAAAAGAAATATAAAATACTTGCAGTAAAAATCATCCAATTTAGAATTCCATAAAATGTAGTTTGTTATTACACTCAGTCAGTCAGAGAAACAAGGATCTTTGAGTATTGACAAAATCATTTGACAGCTACAACATACCTCACAATATTTCCCAGAGTTTTTCCAAGAGACAGAGGGGGAAAAGAATGTGGGCAGTACCAATTTCCATTTTGTAGACAGGAGTGAATAGAGGGGTGGGTTTGTTGCTGGGCAGAGCTGAAGAAGTCTCTTAAAACTGGGGTGACAAAAGGATCTAGGCAGATCAGATCTTTCAACCTGTCACAATTCTGCAGGATGTGGGTATGGTATAAGGACATAAAAAACATTTTTTGAATGAAGGAGATTCTTTGAAATGAGAAAAGTTCTTATGATATAGTTCTATTGTGTGGGTGGGTGATAAGTGACCAAAACTCCAAAAAATATGTCATTGTTATGACAGTCACTTGGTAGATGCATGTACACAGGACCATCATTTGAAGGAAATGTTCACCATCATTTGCATTTAAGGGGTTAAAGTAATATTTTATATGTGCATTATTAATATGTAACTGTATGAAAAAAAATTTTTTTTTATAAAAAATAAATATAAAAAAAATTAATTATCATTTAAACAGAATCTGCACAGTTTTACAACTAGGGACATACCGTTGAAAAGTCCCTTACGTAGTCCCCTTATGTCAACCTGGGAAAGATAGAACGGAATCCCTGCATTGATCATGAAATCCCAATGTAGAAAATAACAGGGTAATTTTTCTGGATCATGAAGACTCCACTCCAGCCTAAATGAAAGCAGGGGAAAACCATAATCAGTGACATAGATTTCAATAGAAACTTAACAAAATAAATAATGAAAGTGTATTGCAAACCTGTTTTTTAATACAAAATTAAATATTTATAGTAGTGTGTATACAGTGCAAAATATTCACAATTGCAAATATGTTTTTTCTTTTCTAAATCATCATCACAAAACCCATTCACATTTATTCTAAGATATGAAGATATGTAGAGAGTATACTATTAAAATGTATTTCATTGCAGAGGTTTTTGTTTTTTTACTATTTTAGAGGATTTTCTGTGGGATCTCAGCTTACTGTTATACGCAAGTTGAATGCATGCAGTCCATTTTTCATAGTAATTTAGTCCTGATTTAGCTTACAGACATTTTCTTTTTAAAATAATATTTACTAGACATGAGCATGGGCAGAGTTTTTGGCTCGGCATAATCTTTCATTCCGAATATTAAAAATACTTCATATTTTTAATATTTGATGCCCCTGCTGTTCAGCATTCCTCTCGTTTTAAACTAAATGAATACCAGCCATTCCTAAAAGATTTAAATTCATTTTTGTAAAAAAAAAATACTTCTACTTGTAAAATAGTTCACCTTTAGTGACATAAAGGGACAGTCAAGTCCCAAAAAAACTTTCATGATTCAAATAGGGCATGTAATTTTAAACAACTTTTCAAAGTACTTTTATAACCAATTTTGCTTTGTTCTCTTGGTATTCTTAGTTGAAAGCTAAACCTAGGAGGTTCATATGCTATTTTCTTAGACCTTGAAGGCCGCCTCTAATATAAATGCATTTTGATAGTTTTTCACCACTAGAGGGCATTAGTTCACGTGTTTCATATAGATAACATTGAGCTCATGCACATGAATTTACCATGGAGACAGCTCTGATTGGCTAAAATGCAAGTCTGTCAAAAGAACTGAAATAAGGGGGCAGTCTGCTGAGGCTTAGATACAAGGTAATTACAGAGGTAAAAAAATGTATAATTATAACTGTGTTGGTTATGCAAAACTGGGGAATTGGTAATTAAGGGATTATCTATCTTTTAAAACAGGACGTTCTCTTTTGGTGCAGGCCCTGGGTGCCACCGCACTAGGGGCCAATTTATTAAATGCCAAGCGGACATGATTCGCTGTAGCGCATCATGTCCACCCGGCATTGCTAAATGCAGACAGCATATGCTGTCGGCATGTAACATTGCACAAGCATTTCTTGTGAAATGCTTGTGCAAGGCTGCCTCCTGCACATTCGCGGCTGCTAGCAGGGGGTGTCAATCATCCCGATCGTATCAGATTGGAATGATTGCTGTCCACCACCAAAAAGGTGGGGGAGAAGTTATGGAGTAGCAGTCTTACGACCGCTGCTTCTTAAATTCTGTTTCAGGCGAGCCAGAAACGACGAGGGTAGATAGCAGCATCCGCTGCTTATCAAATCTACCCCTAAGCCTTTAGTTAGAGCGGTCTGGGCTCCGTAAAGTCGAGGAGCGGGTTAGAGCGGCTCTCCATCACGCTTAGGTAAGTATTTTGAACTATTTAAAGGAAACAAATGAATAATGTCAAATCCAACATTATTTCTTCATTTTCTTTAAATTTCATGCTGAACTAGTTTGGATATTAAATGAGATTAAAATGAGATGAATACCTATGTTTCATTAACGAATCTGCATTTATAACAAAACAAATGCACGTCTAATATTTATGTACATTTCAGAACTTTTTCTATTTCTTATCCAACTTAAAGGGACACTGAACCCAATTTTTTTCTTTCGTGATTTAGATACAGCATGCAATTTTAAGCAACTTTCTAATTTACTCTATACTAAATTTTTCTTCGTTCTCTTGCTATATTTATTTGAAAAAGAAGGCATCTAAGCTTTTTTTGTTTGTTCAGAACTCTGGACAGCACTTTTTATTGGTGGATGAATTTATCCACCAATCAGCAAGAACAACCCAGGTTGTTCACCAAAAATGGTCCGGCATCTAAACTTACATTCTTGCATTTCAAATAAAGATAGCAAGAGAATGAAGAAAATTTGATAATAGTAGTAAATTAGAAAGTTGCTTAAATTTTCATGCTCTATCTGACTCATGAAAGAAAAAATTTGGGTTCAGTGTCCCTTTAACCCTTTGAGTGCTAATGACGGCTCTGAGCCGTCACAGAGTTTCTCACTCTGGTGCTAATGATGGCTCAGAGCCGTCATGAGCACTCTCCCACCTTGAGGGAGATCTGGGGGTTCCTTACTGCTCCTACCCCGGCGATCATGTCTGTAGAGTGACAGGCATCGCCGGGGCTTCACGTGATGCGCGGTGAAGTCACGCGCAATTACGTGATGACGTCACTGCGCAACTTTATTTATACTTAACAATGTTAAGTATAGGAGGAGGGGGCATGTTGCTTAGAAGCCTGTATCTCAGGCATCTAAGCAGCTACAGACCCCCATTGTTGGAAAGGTAATCGCTTAACCTTTCCAACAGTGTAAGTCTTGGGGGTCTGTAAAAAAAAAAAAATTCAAAAATAAAATATTAGCACCCAGGTGGGAAATGGCTTAGCAGCCAAATGGTTAACCACTGCTTCGAGTTGTCTGTCCCTTGTGGTTCATAATTCTGAGCTGTTTTAATTTAATATTTTATTTATTTAATTAGTTATTTAATTATTTTTTAACCTTGCTTATTGTTAAAATATAAACATTGTAAATATTCTTTATAATCTAATATTTGTAACTAGTACTGACCCTTCTTGGCCAGTGTATGCATATTAAATAATCACTACTGTATGTACAAATTAATGCAGTGGTTAACTCAATTTATTGTACTTTCAAAAAGACCACAATGGGGTTACGTAAGTATTGGAAAAGTTTAAGGGACAGAATACTCATATGCTAAATCACTTGAAAGTGACGTAGCATAACTGTAAAAAGCTGACATGAAAATATCCCCTGAACATCTCTATGTAAAAGGGGAAGATTTTTTACCTCAAAATGTCTTTAGCTCGCCAGAGAAAGTGCTCTTTCAACAGTTATACTTTAGATGATGTCCTGCTGCAAGTTGGGGGAAAAAACAATAGCCAATCAGCATCAGCAGTGCTGAGGTCATGCATTGTTTTTCTGTGATCTTGTGAGGTTTCATAGTAATCTTCTTTAAACTGAATAGGAAAATAACATGACTGTGCCTGGACATGCCAGGTGCACACTCCATTGCACGTTCTGGGACTAGCATTCTGATTGGCTGCTTAAAGTCTCTTTACAGTGGGGTGTGAGGTACATAACTTTCTTTTTTTACATAGAGATGTCCAGGTGATATTTTCTAGTCAGCTTTTTACAGCTATGCTGCATCACTTTCAAATGCTTCAACATTTGGGTATCATGTCCCTTTAAACGTGAGAAGTTGGAATTTAAAAATAAGTAACTGTTAGTCTGAATGCTTGAGTGCCATAATAGATGTTAACAAGATAATAGAACTCCAGCATAGTTGACTGGCCTCCTTCTGTATGTCTGACTTTTTTACTTCTCTCTTAAAACCTTATTCATCACTGGCACTGAGGTAAATTGTATGACTAATGTTATCTCTACTGGTAAACATTCTACTAAATGTAATTTAATTTGATTAAGAATCTTTAAGTGAGTGTTGGTACTCTTGCTAGCTCCTCTTAGTCTTCAAGATGTTCTCTAATGGATTTAGTAAGTGTGTAGAACAACCATTAAAACCCAAAACATAGCTCACACTAATGTAACATATGGATACTTAGAATTAGCTCACTGTAGGAGGAATGGGAGGGTGGAGAAACAGTTTTATTGTGCCATAATTGGGTTGAGAGAGTCACCAGCATCTGACTGTTGTTTGGAATGCACACATGGCTCTATGGTTATAAACAGTGTTGCATTATCATCATTTGATTAACAATGGCCTTCCTCTGCAACACTAATGTGCTGGACATAGTCTGTTATACATAAAATGCTGGTGATTCTCTGACCTATTGCCAATACTCGGCACTATTTGACCTGTGAGCTGTACTTTGCCAATGTTTTGCTACTCTGCCTTCAACAGGCCCCTTCCATTTGTTTTATAAGTTCAAACCTAAAAACATAGATTTTGGCAGCAGATAAGAACCAGAAAGCCTATCCTGTCTGCCACAGCACACAACAGCACACAACAAATCTTCCAAATGCATGTTTATTGCATCACCAAGGTGTAAAAACAAGACAATGTTTCTGGCCTCTCACACTGAATGAACACACATCTCTCTTTTAATAACAGATATGTAGTGCCCTGCCCACTACAATAAATACCTTAATAAACATCATACAAAACTCCCCCTAGTGGGTAAAATAAACATTATATATATTTACATAGAGTATATTTATACTGATTACACATCCTCAACCTGCCAGTGAACCAACCAATCTCCATATCCAAGCACATATATGTTTAGGCACATATTACAAACAATTATAAAAATCATATTCTTTATTTAATCCTACAGGACTATATATTTCCAATGTATTCATCCAAAAAAACTTCCCTCTGCTTAAGATATAATTCTCTTGTCACCCCCTCTCTCCTGGGGGGGTCAATGTGGTCAGTTATCTGGAATCTGAGCTGACTGGTATTATGACTAGCTATTAAAAAATGTTCTGTAACAGGATTTTTACAGTCTCAATATCCTCTTGCAAAGTTTTTGCAATGCAAAGTATATTTAAAAGGCTGCATTAAAGTTAATGCTATCTTGGTGCTAAGTGCATGGACGCCTAATTGGTAGAGATACTCTGCGTCCAGCATACTTACCAGTCAGAGCTCCTGTTAAGATGTATTTGGTGAGATTCTCAGATTTAAAAATAAATAAACTAAAAGGCTATTAATTATTCATCACAATCAGAGCCAAATAAATAAAATTCTCAGGGCTCTAAGAATGGCGTCTATGAGTGGCACTTTATCCTCACTTTATCAGTTGCAATAGTCCACAACTTTATCCTCTAAACACCAGAGCTCCCTAATTGTCCTACAATTTAAGAAGCATTATAAATGGAAAGCTTTATCCTTCTGTCCCTCCATCATCTATTTGTGTCATGGTTTCTCCTTCAGAAACAAGACACCACTCTAATTCCCCCCAAAATGCTCTAACACCACAAATATTGCTTAAACTACATCCTGATTCACACAAACTCAATAATGAGCTGCATATATATAACAGAGCATACCATTTAAAAAAAGTTTCCAGTTTACTTCTATCTTCAAATTTGCTTTGTTCCCCTGATATTCTTTGTTGAAGAAAAACGTAAATAGGTATCTGGAGCACTGCATGGCAGTAAACGTTGCAAATGGATAACATTCTTGCAAAACTGTTGCCCTATAGTGCTTTTTTTGCAACAAAATATTCCAAGACAACAAACAATTTGATAAAAGAAGTAAAATAGAAAGTTACTTAAAATTGCATGCTCTATCTGAATCATGAAAGAAAAAAAATGGTTTAATATCCCTTCTCTGAGTGCTAAGCACTTTCTCACCTGGGTGCTAAGCTGCATTTTTTTTTCATATCCCTAACACTTATACCGTTGGAAGGGTTAGGTGATTACCTTTCCATCGGTGGGTCTTGGGGGTCTGTAGCTGCTTAGATGCCCGAGATACAGGCTTCTTAGAAGCATGCCCCCTTTCCCTATACTTTGCATTGTCCATTTTAAATAAAGTTGTGTGGTGATGTCATCAGGTCATTGCGCATGACGACACTGTGCAAAACGTGAAGCCCCGGCGATGCCTGTCCCTATACAGGCCCAATCGCCGGGGTAGGAGTGGGTGGAAGCCTCCAGATCTCCCTCAAGTTGGGAGAGTGCTAACGACGGCTCTAAGCTGTTGTTAGCACCTGAGTGAGACAATTTGTGATGACTCAGAGCCGTCGTTAGCACTCAAGAGGTTAACCCCTTAACGACCAAGGACATGTCAAGCACATCCTACAAAAGAGCACGCGCGCACACAACTAGTGCTGTATATGGGAAAGAGGGAAAGGGAGGGGGGAATAAAGAATAAGTGTTGGGGAAGGGATCTGGTGGGGGGAAGAATATTGAGGTGGGCAGCTACACTAAAGAAAAATGGGGTATTTTTTATCTCCTAAAAAAAAGCCAAATTCTGACTAAACTGGGTACTGGCAGATAGCTGCCAGTACCCAAGATTGTGGCAAATAGGTAGAGGGGGGGAGGGATAGAGAGCTGTTTGGGGGATCAGGGAGGTTAAGGGCTAAGGGAGGATCCAGCACTGCATAATAAATATATTTAAAAAAAAAACTAATTATAAAAATAAAAGTATTTTATTTTAGTACTGGCAGACTTTCTGCCAGTACTTAAGATGGTGGTGACAATTGTGAAGTGGGGGAAGGAAGAAAGCTGTTTGAGGGGGTTCAGGGAGAGATCGGGGGTGGGATGTGTCAGGTGGGAGGCTGATCTCTACACTAAAGCTAGAATTGACCCTACAAGCTACCTAATTAACCCCTTAACTGTTGGACATAATACAAGTGTGGTGTGCAGCGGCATTTAGCGGCCTTCTAATTTTCAAAAAACAATGCTAAAGCCATATATGTCTATTTCTGAACAAAGGGGATCCCAGAGAAGCATTTACAACTATTTGTGCTATAATTGCACAAGCTGTTTTTAAATAATTTCAGTGAGAAACCTAAACGCCTAGATTACGAGTTTTGTCGGTAAAGACCCGAGGTGCTAACAAGCCTTTTTTTTCCAGCGCACCCTTAAGCCAACGCTGGTATTACGAGTTGTCTGAATGGCTGCGTTAGCCTCAGAAAAGGGAGCGTTGAGCCAAATTTAGCTTCCCTTCAACTCTCAATACCAGCGTTGCCTACGGTAGCGGTAAGCTGGAAAAACGTGGTCGTGCACAATTTCTCCATAGGAAACAATGGGGATGAGCTGGCTGAAAAAAAACCTAACACCTGCAAAAAAGCAGCGTTCAGCTCCTAACGCAGCCCCATTGTTTCCTATGGGGAAACACTTTCTATGTCTACACCTAACACCCTAACATGAACCCCGAGTCTAAACACCCCTAACCTTACACTTATTAACCTCTAATCTTCCGCCCCAACATCGTCGCCACCTGCATTATACTATTAACCCCTAATCTGCCACTCCGGACACCGCCGCAACCTACATTATAGCTATGAACCCCTAATCTGCTGTCTCTAACATTGCCGACACCTATATTATATTTATTAACCCCTAATCTGTCCCCCCCAATGTCGCCGCCACCTACTAACACTTATTAACCCCTAATCTGCCGACCAGACATCGCCGCCACTATAATAAATGTATTAACCCCTAAACCACCGCACTCCCGTCTCGCAAACACTATAATAAATTTTATTAACCCATAATCTGCCATCCCTAACATCGACGCCACCTATATACAATTATTAACCCCTAATCTGCCACCCCTAATGTCGCCGCTGCTATAATAAAGTTATTAAACCCTAACCCTAACACCCCCCTAAGTTAAATATAATTTAAATAAAACTAAATAAATTTACTATAATTAGGGGTTCATAGGGATGATGTAGGTGGCAGCGATGTCCGGTCGGCAGATTAGGGGTTAAATAATTTTAATATAGTTTTTGCGATGTGGGGGGGGCCTCGGTTTAGGGGTTCATAGGGAGTTTATGGGTGTTAGTATACTTTGTAGCACTGTAGTTAAGAGCTTTATGTTTCAGTGTTACCCCATAAAACTCTTAAAGGGACATTAAACACTTTGAGATGGTAATATAAAATGATAAATTGTATATAATAAAACAACTCTGCAATATACTTTCATTATTTATTTTGTCCTCTTTGCCTGTAATTCAATTCTGAAATTGTGAGCTTTTCAGTTCCTGTTAGAAATGGAAGTGCAGAACACTGTTAAATCCAGCAAAACCATTGGCTGCACACTCTAATGACCTATGTATAACTGTCCCTAATTGGCCACAGCAGAGAAGGTAACACAAGTTACAACATGGCAGCTCCCAGTGGTTTATAGACACTAAAACTTTACACTTATTTTGACACTTTTTAAACAACTAATAAAACTTAAAAAAAATACATCTACATGTTAGTCATGGACTAATCTTTTCTTTTAATGCATCATTCTATCTAGCATGTATTTAGTGTTTAATGTCCCTTTAACTACTGACTTTTTTATGCGGTTGGAGTCTTGGAGGTAGAGGCTCTACCGCTCACTTCTTCCAAGACTCGTAATACCAGCGTTAGGCAAATCCCATTAAAAAGATAGGATACGCAATTGACGTTAGGGGATTTGCGGTAGCCTCGAGTTGCGGAAGAAAAGTGAGCGTTAGAACTGTACCTGGCAAACTCGTAATACCAGTGTTAGATAAAAAGCAGCGTTAGGACCCCTTAACGCTGCTTTTTAAGGCTAACGCAAAACTCTTAATCTCGCCGAAAGTTTGTAAAAAAAAAGTTTGTGAAAAAGTTAACGATTTTTTTTATTTGATCGCATTTGGCGGTGAAATGGTGGCATGAAATATACCAAAATAGGTCTAGATCAATACTTTGGGTTGTCTACTACACTGCACTAAAGCTAACATTAACCCTGCAAGCTACCTAATTAAAGGGACAGTCTATTATCAATTAAACTTTCATTATTCAGATAGGACTTTTAATTTTAATCAACTTTACCATTTACTTTTATCATCAAATTTGCTTTTTTCTCTTGGTAATTCTTAGTTTAAACTAAACATAGGTAGGCTCATATACTAATTTCTAAGCCTTTGAGGGCTGCCTCTTATCACATGCTTTTTAAATCTCTTTTCAACACAAAGAGACAGAAAGTACACGTGGGCCATATAGATAACACTGTGTTCAGGCACAGAAAGTTATTTAAGATTTAGCACAAAACAATGCTAAATTTAAGACAATAGATAATAAACAGTCACAGTCATGTGATCATGGGGGCGTGGAAGAAGGTTCCTAAATACAAGGTAATCACAGAGGTAAAAAGTATATTAATATAACTGTTGGTTATGCAAAACTGGGGAATGGGTAATAAAGGGATTATCTATCTTTTAAAACAATAACAATTCTATGTCCCTTTAACTCCTTTACTGCTGGGTATAATACACCTTCACTGCTGGGCATAATACAAGTGTGGTGTGCAGCGGCATTTAGTGGCCTTCTAATTACCAAAAAGTAATGCCAAAGCCATATATGTCTACTATTTCTGAACAAAGGGGATCCCAGAGAAGCATTTACAACCATTTGTGCCATGATTGCACAAGCTGTTTGTAAATAATTTCAGTGAAAAACCTAAAGTTTGTGAAAAAGTTAACAATTTCTTTTATTTGATCACATTTGGCGGTAAAATGGTGGCATAAAATATACCAAAATGGGCCTAGATCAATACTTTGGGTTGTCTACTAAAAAAAAATATGTACATGTCAAGGGATATTAAGGGATTCCAGACTACGGATGGGCGGATGTTTCTAAAAATTCGAAATTGAAAATTTTTTATACATTTGTTCGTTCTAATCGAATTTCGAATGTTTATATAACATTCTAACATTCTATTTTCGAATTTTCGTTTTCTAATTTTTCAATAAAATTCAAAAATATTCGTTAGAATAATAGAATGTTTTGCTATGTATTCATTCAATTTCGAAATGTAATATTCGAATTCGAATGTGACATTCAAGTTCTAAATAGTATTTCTAGTCTACAACTGTGTTTAATAAATGTAATATTCGAAATCGAATGCTACAATCGAATGTCACATTCGAATTCAAAATAATATTTCTAGTCTAATACTGTGTTTTTTAAATGTAATATTCAAATTCGAATGTGACATTTGAATTCGAATGTGGCATTCGATTTCGAAATAGTATTTCTAGTTTACAACTGTGTTTAATAAATGTGATATTCGATTCAAATGTGATATTCGATTCAAATGTGATATTCGATTCAAATGTGACATTAGAATTTGAAATAGTATTTCTAGTCTAATACTGTGCTTTATAAATATAAATTCTTTTTATTGAAGACGCACAGGTACAGTTAATCAAGTGCATACATTGACATGTAGAGTCACAGCAACAATACAATTAATATCATGGAATGAACATAACATGATGAATATCAATACAATATCAATAGTGGAACTGTTGCCATCCTCAGACACAATGAGAAACGGCAACCTCTTTTCATAAAGCATAGTACACATGTATTCTACAAATTTGACAGTAAAGCCACGTTTTAATATCAAATACTCCCTGCAATGAGAGTTATAGCAAAATTAGTTGATCTTTATCTCATATTGCACCTGCACTTCTTAGTTTTTAAATATTAGTAACACAAACCATAACTAACAACACAACACATAACAAAACAATAAAATAAAGCATCTAAACTACACATACAAACTAAACAAAAACAAGACAAATCCCAAATAGGTTCAGTAGGTATGTGGACAGCTGCCTTAATAGGAAAAAAAATTGGGGTTAAGTAATCTCCAGCTAGATATGTGTGAGAAAAATATCAATACACAAATTACTCAGCCTTAATTGACTAACAAATTATACTGCCAGGCAAATAGCTTCTAATAAACATCGGACTAGAAACTGACTGTGCAAATGACCCAGTATGAACAGTGTGGCTGCCTTAATATTGCTTGCATGCAATTACTTGATAGTTACTTGGTAAATATGAGTGGGATATGCATAGGTTACTTAAAATGATTAAGTATGTCTGGCTATAATTCAAAGCAGGACCTTATATATGTGTTGAGACCTCAGTTTGCAGAAACGTTTTGGTTCACCAAGATACATCTAATAAAAGATGTTAGTTGTCAACCAAGCAAAGTGCTACTAATAGGCTGTATATCACTGCCCAACAAATCAAATAAACAACACAGAGGCAGAGTAGAGAGGTTGATATGCATAACAGTGGATTCGTTCAGCAGCTGCTCCTAAATGCTTTCAGCCTCTATGTATTATAGTGAGAAATTATGCTTTCTAATAAGTATAGTAAACTCAATTTTTTAAGCATACAAGAAGCGGTGTATAAGTTAAAATAAAATAAAATAGAAAAAACCAGCTTGACAAGAAATCTGAGGCAAAGTCAAACTACACAGCCTAACATTGAAATAAACATTAGGGAGGTGACAGTTTGTACCGCCACAATTATAATTGCATTAATAGGTACAAACAAACATGATATGTAGCTGTTGTAATTTTGGTGCGAATATATAAAAAAAATTTGATTCATATGGAGCCCACCAAGGTTTAACAAGTAAGTGGATACTGTGTGTGCATTTCTGGGAGTTTTCAATCCGCTTCGTGAGGTTAGGTAAAATAAATGGTGCAGGTATTATTGGAAGAGTGGTTTGTAGTGTATGCGAAAGTCGTGAGTTCAAAAGTATTTAAACTAGACCTTTGCTGGTACATACTGTAGGTCTACCAGGGACCGCCAAGTTAATGGGTGCTGGGCGTGTATCCCCGGGAGCTATCAATTGGCCTTATAGGGTATGGTAGTTAAGATAGGAGGGCAATACTAAAAAGGTAATTTGTGATATGAGGCATTTGCTAATTTTGATGGGAGTTTACATATTTTAAATAAACATTGAAACACTAGTCTAGCACAGGATATGGCTCTGAAAAAGCAATAAAAAAAAATGCCTGCAAAGTCTAAATGAGCAGAGATTGGAATGTTATATTGCATAGACAGCGTATGAGCTCAAAATTAAGTGGTTTCTTGGTTAAAAAAAGAGAGAATGGATCTCACGCCTGTAGCAATAATCCAACCCGGAAACAAAGTGTTATCAATGCATGGGTAGAACAACAGGTCACACAGAACATCATTATTACCAGCATAAGTTGTGGCAAATAAACCAATCTAGTAAAGGAATCATAAAAGCCAACAGGGCTAAAACTGATAGTGAACAGTCTCTATTATAAATCCTTCCAGGTTTCTCAGAACACCAGCTGTAATATTGGATACTGATCCACCAAGTAGTAAGGATTTTTCAATATTCAGCTCACTGTTACACAGAATAACGTCTTTGCAGTGGCGTCACTAGGGGGGGGCGGGGGGGGGGCGGGCCGCACCCGGGTGACACCCTCCAGGGGGTGACACCAAAAAAAAAAAAAAAAAAAATTTTTTTTTTTTTTTTTTTTAAATTTTATTGAAATTCAAAGAAATACAATGTTGAGATGCATATATTTTTTTTTTATTAGAGGGGCTGGCATTTGTGAACATTGGTGGGACTGGGGAAGTTGTAGACACACAATTTTTTTGCCCCTTGAGCCAGTGCTGCAATTTCAACAAATAGTTTTCCCGGCTGCTTTTGCTTGTTTGTACTTTGCTTCTCCCCTGCCCAATTTCGCTATGAATGTTGTGGGCATGCCGTGGGGCTTGCAAAGTTGCGCTGCTAGCCTAAACCTGCCTGCCTATCTGTGCTCACTGCTCAGTGACATGTGGAGCAGTGGAGTCACTCACTGCTGTGCTGTCTCTCTAAATGGGAACTGGCAAATCATGAGGGGATGCCTGGCACCTGACCGCATGATTGTTTGACACAATCACAAAGTGAAGGAGCCACGTATGATGCCCACCAGACCATTACGGTTACGGTACACTAAGTGCACACTGAACAGGTAGGAGGGCGGGCGGGGGTCTGGGGGTGGGCAGAGTGCAGAGGTGATTGGCCATAAGAAGCGGTAGGCACGCGGCCCGGGGCTGTGCACTGACAGGCTTGGAACAGAGTCAGAGAGCAGAATTTTCATAGTTTGTGCGCCTAAACCTTTTCTTCAGTGATTTATTTTAGAGTGCTCTGTTTATCTTTCATTTGATGCTCTGCTGAGCCAGGGAGCAGCTCTAGGCATGCGCTTTATAATTAATGCAGTGCAGTTTACATATTTTGTAAGTGTGTGTGTCTGAGTTTTTGTGCGTGTGTCTCAGTGTTTTTGTGTGTGTGTTTTTGTGTGTGTGTCTGAGTGTGTTTCCGAGTGTTTGTGTGTGCATCTGAGTATGTTTTAAGTGTGTCTGAGTGTTTGTATGTGTGTGTGCCTGTGTTTTTGTGTGTGTCTGCTTTCTGGGGGGGGGGGGGGGTGACACCATAACTCACCGCACCGGGTGACACCAACCCTAGTGACGCCACTGCGTCTTTGAAGCACACCTCCCGTTCCCCTAGAAATAAGTAGGCAATAGGTACAAAACTAGTAAGTGGGTTGTAAGATAAGTAAGATAAGCCCGCAAACGGCCTTATTATATCTTAGTGGATGGTTTGCATCACAGATGCAGTTCAAGTTGCCGGTATCATTCAGAGCTCAGATCAGCCAATAATTCTAATTCCAAAGCCATAGGAGACAGCCTGAAGAGGAGCTATAGGCGTTAACCCCCTCCCTGCCTGGACAGAGCCAACGGCTCATAGTATGGATCTGGTAGCCATCTTAGTTGTGGTATTTGGAGGGTGCGTTCAACTGCGCCATGCTCACAGAGGCCGAATGTAGACAGGAATGTATCACCGGCATACCCCGCCATCCCAGCTGATATGTTAGAGGAAGGTATCTTCATGATGGTAGTTTCGTGCAGCAAAGTATCAGCGGGGCACTCCTTAATCGCAGAGGCCATCTGCGCAACACATTCAAAGGAGAACTTCCCTATCGGGGCAAATGTCCCGGCACTATGGCTCTCTACATGCCGGGTAACAATAAAATGCTCCAACGGAGTGAAATCCCCAGCAGTACTGTCAGGGCCACACGCCATCTCAGTAAATGAGTACAGAGCGGACAGATCCTCTTCGTCTTGGCATGCCTGTGAGTGGTTGATTGGGTCTGAGATAGGAACATGCGAGTCGGCCGTTATGATAGATCCGTGTGGATGAGTGCAAGGTGAGTCATACAGATTGCATGCTGGAGAGGAGGTTTCCAAGTTTGCTGGCTCACTGTTTATAAGATGAGGCTTTGCCGCAGAATGTACCGCCTCACGTAGTCTTTCACAGCTCATAAGTAGGCAATCTAATGCAGGCATGAGAGCCACAAGTATCTGCAGCGCCACATTCCTCTCTGGATCCATTGCCCCAAAAATAGCATACAGTTAGTACAGTCTATTTTAGTCCAACGCCTTCCAGGGGAAAAAAGATTGAGTTGTTTCTATCTGCTTGAAGTTCCCGGACACCGTCTCTGTCAAGGGAGATGCAGATGGCATAGAATGATGGCACACAGTATAGATTAGAAGAAGTCTCCGTGCTTTATAAATATAATATTCAAAGTCAAATGTGATATTCGATTTGAATGTGATATTCAATTCGAATGTGATATTCGATTCTAATGTGACATTCAAATTTGAAATAGTGTTTCTAGTCTACAATTGTGTTTTATAAGTGTAATATTCAGATTAGGAAGTGACATTCGAATTTGAATGTGACATTCGAAAACTGTAAATAACATTCGAAAATCGAATTTTTCAGAATATTCATTCTTATCAACATTCTATTATGTAAATCGAATTTCTACAATAACATTTGTTCATTCATTCAAATTCGAATATAAACACATTCGCCCATCCCTATTCCAATCCTGACAGATATCAGTGTTACTATGTAACTATCGCTAATTTTGAAAAAAAAAATGGTTTGGAAATAGCAAAGTGCTACTTGTACTTATTGCCCTATACCTTGCAAAAAAAGAAAAGAACAAGTAAACATTGGGTATTTCTAAACTCAGGACAGAATTTAGAAACTATTTAACATGGGTGTTTTTTGGTGGTTGTAGATGTGTAACAGATTTTGGGGGTCAAATTTAGAAAAAGTATTTTTTTTCCAATGTTATCATCATATTTTATATTTTTTTTATAGTAAATTATATGATGTGATGAAAATAACGGTATCTTTAGAAAGTCCATTCAATGGCAATAACAACGGTATATAATATGTGTGGGTACAGTAAATGAGTAAGAGGAAAATTACAGCTAAACACAAACACTGCAGAAATGTAAAAATAGCCCTGGTCCCAAACGGTATGAAAATTTAAAAATGGCCTGGTCACTAAGGGGTCAAAGGGACAGTATACACCAATTTCCATTTAACTGCATGTAATAGATATTACTATAAAGAATAATATTCACAGATGCTGATATAAAAATCCAGTATAAAACCGTTTAAAAACTCCCAGATTTGCTCTGTTAAAAGGTTAGCTGGAACACCCACTGCAAGTGATTCTATAGCAAAACAGCAGACACTCCCCCCTCCCCCTTCCTCTGCATATGAAAAGATCCTTTATACAAACAGAAGCAAGCCTGAGTAGGTATACATCAGTATTCTCCTAAAACTTTAGGGCTTGGTTAGGAGTCTAAAAATCAGCACAATGTTTTTTAAAAATAAGCAAAACAATACTTTTTTTTTTTTAATTCTGTATAGGCTATATAAATGGATCATATACAAAACCTTTATGCAAAGAAAAACCTAGTGTATAATGTCCATTTAAGTTTTCAAAATCTGATAATGGAATAAAGGGAACTGAATGAAATATCAAGAAAATAATTGATGAGAGAGAGAATCAGTGAACTATTCATTTAAAACGGTTTTAAAGTTCAGATTTTATTATTATTATTATTATTATTATTATTATTATAATAATTATTATTTGTTTTTACAAACTGTGATCAAGTGACCAACACAAAAATAACATGCAGAGCACAAAGCTAGTGACTAATTGCAAAGACATCCCTTCCACATAGCAGATATTGTCACATAACTTTCTTAATCCCAGTGAATGTATCATCTGATTCTAAGAGTCTTTAACATGAGCTGGAATGGGCATGCTATGCTGATGTTTATATATTTAAAAGACGGTAAGGAGAGAACATTAATGTGCTTGCAAACAAATAATAATCTGTAACAAAAAAATGTATACCATTTATGAGCTAGATTACAAGTGGAGTGCTTATTTATCGTGCGCCCGTAAACTGGCAAATTCACCCATTTATGGGCACACAGTAAATATCCTGCCCTTACACGTGGTAGCTCCTAGTGCTCATTGAATTAACCAGAGGTCAGTCCTCACATACAGGGAAACAGGGTAGCAATAAGTGTCAGTTTACGAAATTTACAAGGTGTATCTTTTTAGCAATTATACACCTCTATCCTCCATACTGATCACACCTGCGTATCTTTAAATCTTTCCCATATACATTTCTAACTGAGCACTTCTATTGTTAGCTTGACAAATGATTGCAAACTGGTTGAGAGGCACTGATAACAGTATGAATTTGCTTCCATTTGTATTATATTGTTCCATTTTAACTTTACATTGTTTTAAGAGAGTTGATGTTTTTTTTTAAAATGTGTTTGTTATTATTTACTACTTTTTTTTTCCATATATCTATATAGTGAAGAGTTTCCCTCATATCCTCTCTAATTTTCTTTTTTAATGTGCTCTGAATATTAAAATGTTATGCTTCCAATAGAAATAAAAAATCATAGTTGCTCATGTTTACAATGAAATATTCCAGTAAAATTGTTTGAGAACAGATGACTAATAACCAAGGACACTGTTGAAAAGAGTAAAAAAAAATGTATTATGAATATAACAGATTCTTTCATAAGGTAGCAGATTGTGCCTGTTGTGCATGAATAAGGGCAAATGGAATGAAATAATTTAATATTGTCTAGTTAAGTAAAAAAATATATATTTTGTATGACATATAGAAAGTTCATAGATTATACTTACTGGCTTCCCATTTTGAATTTTTAGAATGAATACTTTTTATTTGGACTTCTGAATACTGCACTTCTCTGTTATCTCCAGTACTGGTTGCAGGTGAAGCTTTACGCAAAACGCCCACACAAAACTAGAAACACAGTAACATCAATACTGCACAATAGAGATGCCAACATCAGGGAGATTGCAAGGCAGTAAATGCCTGATTTTCATTCATTGAAAACCATTGAATAGTCTTTGAAAAATGCTTACACTGCTTGTTTTAGTAAATACATGTATAAGTGGATTATACAGCCATCTTTTGGTGAGAAGCAAAAGAAGGTGAAAGTCTATACAACATTCAAATCATTTCCTTTCCTAACTATATAGAAAGATACCATATATATATATATATGAACTGGAAAGACATTTTGCAATGTACTGTATCCTTATGTATTTGGTGGAAAGGTAGAAAAAAAGAAGATATTCTAAAGAATTTATTTTAAAAAGTGCAGGTCAAGCAAGAATTGCATTTGGAAAGGGGAATAAATAGATTTCACACAGTGAAGGAAGATAGAGGAATTATCAGAAGAAGCAATGTCAGAAATTTGCAGAAGGTGTCCATTGAAAATCCTTTCCCAGATATATTTTACAAACATTTCCCATAAGGCACAATGTGCAGGTACCTATAGGTATTTGGCTACTAAATCCTTTTAAATATCTGTACTTTATTATAATGATGTCTTTTTAATACTATTATACTACAACTACCTGATACTCTTATCTTCACCTACGACTCTTCTAAAAGTGATTATTTTTGTGATAAAAGGATGTGTTCATCAGAAATGCATCAATTTCTAGACTGATGCTCAACTTGACCATTCAAAATAGTACATTTGGAATGATGAAAGGGCAGGCAGATCTTACTCTTATTATTTCTACCCACCCATTCAAAAGATTTATTTCAGTTAGTTGTAATCTTATGATAAAATAATTAGAAAAATTAAGCAAAGCTAAAGTTGTAGCATAAAAAGCATAATAGTTTATATTTATTATGTAGAGTTAATTAACTGTTATAAGTAGATGTGTGCATGGGCAGAAAATTCCTTTTTTCGGAGCATTTCAGCTCGTTTTTTTCCAATCGATTCGAGTTCGACCAAATAATTAGAAGAGAACTTTGGTCGAGCCAAAATTTGTTACATCCCCTTAAAGCCTATGGGAAGCATGCAAAACATTCATTTTACCTACAAAATTACACTGCTATCACTGCTATTAAATGCCAACAAATCCAAACCTTCATTGCTAACTTGGACACAAGAAAATTTGGAACAGGAACAAGTTTTGCAAAAGAGAATTTTAACAATTAATTGCCATAAAAACATCACTTTAGACTTTGCCCATATGATTCAATATTTTTTTTATTTACCTCAAATCTGACATGCTAAAGTAGTTCCCATATCCCTCACTTTTTCACCCTCCTGCTCCATAACAAGTTTGTAGTTAATACTCCTTGAAGGCTGAACTCAGAGAAGGGTAGGAACAGGAGAGGCAGCAGATTAACCGACCTAGGCTTCTGATAATAATAGTACAAACCCCCAAAAAATACACCTCCAAGGAAGGAGGACAAGCGTTTGTTTACTAGAATCCCTTGGACACAGCAGCCAGCAGTTCCCTGAGGATTTAGCATTGACGCATGATGACCACCATATAGCAGGGAGGGCTTACAAACAGTCTTACCAACAGTCTACTCCCTCTAACCAAAATGTATCTGCTCCACTAAGCTGTGTTGTGCTGCTCGTAGGAGATGAAAATATAGTATCTGCCTCCTGCTGCTGCACTTCTCCCTCACAAAGCATGCCATCCTTTTCTGGCACACACACCCTTCAACTCAGTTTGCCTATCCAAGATATTAGATGATCAGAGTGCTATTTCCCCTTAATTCTGGGATCACACAAGGAGGCCAACATTAGTTCAGGCATTTCTCCAGATGGTCTCAAATGCAACCTTTCAGCTGCTCCTTCAGCCTCCTGAAAAGTGCTGCTACCTCGCAGCTTAGTACCCCACCAGGAACCACTTTGCAATTTTCTAAAAAGGCATCCATCTTGCTCAATAGGTGAGTGAAAAGGATATGATGACACAGACTGGCAGTGTTTTGGCTCAAATTCTCGGTCACATCTCTAAAAGACTTTAAGGCAACTACTAACTTACCAATTATGGACCAATCATCCCTGCCTAATGGACTCCTGATGCTAATTTATTGATTGTAAGCAAATGCATGGATAGCCCTATGCTGCTTCAAAATACATTCCATCATATCAAAGGTTGAGTTCCATCTAGTACTTATGTCTTGCCTAAGAGGGTGCTGGGAAAGCTCTGCCCTATTCTTTTCCTATTTAAGGAGCTAACTGGATTCAACAGTATGGTGGAAGATGTCCTGCAATTCGTCTCCACTGTTTAAGTACAATTGCTAACTCAAAATTGATTTCAAGGATAGCAGCCTTTAACACTAGGTGGAGGATGTGAGATGAACAGCACATACCAAAAAAGTCACCCTCACAACATGAAGAAGTTTCTGTCACTGCTTGCCCTTCTACCGCTGTTGAGGTTTCCTTGCCAGAATTGAAATGTGGCAATACTAATTCTTTCTGCCCTCCCTAGAATACTTTTTCCTCTCCTAGTGGTAGTGGTGGTGGTGGTAGTGGAGGTGGCAGTGGTGGAATGGCCACAGTGACTCAACAACTGACAGAGATTGCACTGCTAGTTGAACTTACAACATAGGTAGTGGGTGAGTGATGGCATGAGAACGAGGCTCCCTCTGGCCTCTGGGCCTGTCTATATTTGTTAATAAACTACACAATGAGTTATTTTTTCTATATTTTGTGCGTAGTGGAGGATTTTAAACTCGCCTTTTATCTCCCCCTAATTTAAAATGTTGTTGTATTCTGCCTGGAATCAACTTCACCCAGCAGTGATTCTAACCTTCTCCCAGCTGATGAGTGGCAAAAACCACAAAACAGTCTGTCCTGGGATGGTTATGAATCACTGCATTAACCCTAGCTAAGTTTATAAGCTGTGTGAACAGCGATACTTTGGCGTAAAGGGAACCTGCTGAAAAGCAGACTGAGGTAAAAAGGTGTGTCATTGTGTACTTAATTTGCATATCTTTCCCAGAATCCTTTGCTGCATTGGAAACAATGTAATTCAGAGGTTTTCTGTGGGAAAACAAGCCTCTGGACCTGTCTAGATTTGTTAATGAACTACACAATGAGTTATTATATATATATATATATATATATATATATATATATATATATATATATATATATATATATATATATATATATATAAGTCAAGCAGGGACTACACTCACTGGATTTAGATAAATCAATTCTTATTTATTAAGTGGCAATGTTTCGGGGTTCGCAGACCCCTTCCTCAGACCAGACAGTGTGCAAATGTTAACAGTGTAACTTAAATATGCTAAGCCCCACCCCACAATCAGTTAAAACAATTGTGCCAAAATTGTGTTGCCATAGCAACCCCACTGTGCTGACATTATAGAAATCACACCGGCAACCAGTTAAAATGGTGAAAAATTTACTCAACCTTTCTGTTGTGTGCCACACTGAGCATGGAGAAGAGAAAGAGCAACAAATTGTCTGAGGATTTGAGAACAAAAATTGTGGAAAAGCATGGACAATCTCAAGTTTACAAGTCTTAATGTTCCTGTGTCCACTGTGTGCAACATTGTCAAGAAGTTTACAGCCCATGGCACTGTAGCTAATCTCCCTGGACGTGGACAAAAGAGAAAAATGTATCAAAAATTGCAACAAAGGATTGTTCGAATAGTGGATAAAGAACCTTGATCAACTTCAAGACAAATTCAAACTGATCTTCAGGCACAGGGTACAAATGTGTCAGCTCACACTATACATTACCATCTGAATGAAAAGGGATGCTATGGTAGGAAACAGAAACATAAAAAGCCAGATTAGAGTTTGTCAAAACTTACCTGAGGAAGCCAAAATCCTTTTTTGAGAATGTGCTGTGGACAGATTAATCAAAATTACATCTCTTTGGTAAAGCCCATCATTCTACTGTTTTCAGAAAAAGAAATGAGGCTTTTTAAGATAAGAATACAGTCCCTACAGCCAAACATGATGGAGGTTCACTGATGTTTTGGGGTTGCTTTGCTGCTCCAGGCACTGGATGTCCTGACTGTGTGCATGGCATTATGAAATCTGAAGACAACCAAAGAATTATGTGGTGCAATGTAGGACCCAGTGTCAGAAAGTTGAGTCTCCGTCAGAGGTCATGGGTCTTACAGCAGGACAATGACCTAAAGCACATATCAAAGAGCATACAGAAATGGTTTAAGAGAAAGCACTGGAGAGTACTGAACTGGCCAGCAATGAGTCCAGATCTCAATCCCATAGAGCACCTGTGGAGAGATCTCAATACAGCAGTTGGGAAAAGGATCTCTTCCAATCTGAGCGACCTGGAGCAGTTAGCAAAAGAAGAGTGGTTCAAAATTCCAGTAGAGAGGTATAAGAAACTCATTGATGGTTGCAGGAAGTGATTGCTACCAAATATTACATTGAGGGTGCCAATAATTTTGTCCAGTACAGTTTTTGGAGTTTTGCATGGAATGTGTCAGATTTGGCTTTAAGTTTACCACTTTTTTGTGTCATACCAATACAAACAAAAGAAATAAACATGAGAATGCCTAAACATTTGTAATTGCAACAATTTTCTGGGTGAAGTGATGCATTATCTGACAGAAATGCGGGGGTGCCAATATTTTTGGCCATGTCTGTATGTACAGTATTTATGTATTTATATGTGTATATACAGTATATTTATTTACAGACATACAGTATATACACATATAAACACATAAATACATATGTATACATATAAAGAGATATATATAAGTGCATTGGAGCCCTTTGCAGGCAAGTAGATGAAAACATGTAAAAGAAAAGCATAACTATGCAATATTCAAATGTAATAAAGTGTTATACTGTGTATATAGTGTACATATTTACATTCTAGTGTACATATTTACATTCTTCACTTAGCAGAATGTCTTATGTATTTTTAAATATATTTTCCTATATATATGTGAATATATATATATATATATACCTATATAAAATAATATATATATATATATATATATATATATATATATATATATATATCAGTATAGATATATATTTTAGCAAAATACCAACAGATATATGTAGAAATATGATATGTATTTATAAATAAATAGACCATATTCTTCTATGTGAAGAACATTGGAATATGAAATATGCATATTTTGATGTCGGGTTGGCGCATTTGAGAATATGCAATGTTGTGAGTAGGGTGTTCTTCCATTTACTACTATGAGGGAATACATTATCGTGTGCGCAATGTTCTAAGTTCGGCTCTTTAAGCGCATTTGGCTAGCTCACAAGCGAAAACTGTTTATTTTCAACTTGTAATATGAGTGCTACCTGAGGAGTGCAAAAAGCTTACTTCTAGCCGAGTTAGCGATCTGGGCCTAAATTGTGAATTATGGAGATTTGATTATTATTGTGGTAAAAAAATAAGGTATATGGTTCCAGAATTGTCCAGTATTAATCCGGAAATATATTTTTCTAAAGTTCTATGAGTTACACATGCTGCAGGAATGTATATGACTTGTGCTGCTGGAGAGCATTAATCATGTTCCTCTCTGCACCATCTGCAATATGTGTAACTCATACATGTTTAGGAAAGAATGTCCAAGATGGCAACCCAACTTCAAGACCTAGGGGATACTTCTATAAAATTTGCCAGTCTAGACGTGGTTTTCCATGTTAACACTCTCAGGGGCAGCCCTCATGGAATTCTATAAAAAAAGGGGCTGTCCCTGGGAGTGGCAAGGTGCCTCCCATAAAAGTAATGAGCGCTCTCTTTTATGTAAAAGTTTGCAATGGAGGACAAAATACAGGGGGAGACCCCAGCATATGTTTAAACTTTAATATTTCACTGTGGTAGTGTGCCACTGCAGGGTTTATTTCAGAAGGGCAGGACGGAGTTTCAAGTGAATCAAAATCAATTTTATTTGAATTTTTACACAAAGCTGTACTCTTTCATTCAGAGACCTAAAAAATGCAATAAATAAAAACAATATTTAGAAACTTTAACATAAACTAACAAGTATAATACTTAACAGTGTCATATAGTTAAAGAAAAGTTGTCCTACCAGGTAGCTTATAGCTCTCAGCCACATGTCCTGCAGGTTCAGTATCTCTCCCCTGTCTGTGGTAACCAGAGAGCAAGGCTGCTGGTTTAAGTAGTTTTAACTAACATCATATACCTGTATCCCATTAGGACTGCAGTCTCTGCACTGTTTACATACCCTCCTAGCATCTTGTCTATAGAAAGGATAATCTTTAACCCTTTCAGAATCCTTCAGGCAAAACGGTTTAGGAAACTCTTTGAGCCTCCTGCGAGAGGAAAATCTGCATTCACATGCAACCTTCCAGGATGAATAATCACTTTAAATGTGATAGGTTGTAAGGTAAGATACCACTGAGTAATATGAGGATTGGTATCTCTCATGGCATGGAGCCACTTAAGCAGAGCATGATCTGTAATAAGTGTAAATGGTCTACCCAACAAATAGTATCTAAGTGACTGAACAGCCCACTTCACAGCTAAACATTTTCTCTAGGCAATAACTTTCTACTCAAATACAAAATGCGATGTTCTCAATCTTCGAAATCCTGGGATAACACTGCCCCCAAACCCACATTAGAAGCATCCATCCGTAACAGAAATGGATTTGTGAAGTCTGTAAGCAAAAACAGGCTGTCTACATAAACATTTTTTTTAGTTCCTGAAAGGCCTGTGCACATAAGTCCATCCAGCGAACCTTCTCTTTAGCAGTTTTCTTAGTAAGGTCAGTTAAGGGAGTTGCTATTGTTGCAAAGTGAAGAATACATTTTCTGTAATACCCTGCAAACCCCACAAATGCTCTCACATGTTTTTTAGCTTTGGGAGTTGGATAATTCATTAGTTCTTCTACCTTCTTCACTAAGGGGCATATCTCTCAAGCTTTGCATGGAGCTTGAAGTCCCGTGTTTCTGGTGAGCCTTCAGGCTCGCCATGAAACACCAGTTATGAAGCAGGGGTCTAAAGACCGCTGCTCCATAACCTGTACACCTGCTCTGTGGAGGCAGATAGACATCGCTGCAATAAACCCAATCGAATACGATCAGGTTGATTGACACCCCCTTGCTAGTGGTCGATTGGCCGCAAATCTGCAGGGGATGGCGTTGCACCAGCAGTTCACAAGAGCTTCTGGTGCAATGCTGAATGCGGAAAGCATATTGCTGTCCGCATTCAGTGAGGTCTTTCATATAATTTTGGATCATGTCCGACAGGATTTTCATAAATAGCCCTCTAAGGGGTTTACCTGACCTCCACTCAACACATATCCTAAATATTTAATTTCTCTATTCATAAATTGAGCACTTTGATGGATTTGCAGTTAAGCCAGCACTCCTTAATGACACCAACACTGCCTTGAGCTCTTCCCAGTCCTCACTATAGACAACTACATCATCTAGATAAGCAGCTGCATATTCCCCATGGGGTAATAACACCTTATCCATTAGCCTCTGAAATGTTGCTGGGGCCCCATGCAACCCAAAAAGAAGAATTAGGAAGTGGAAAATACCAAATGGAGTAAAGAAAGCAGTTTTTTCCTTGGCCTCTGGAGTAAGTGGTATCTGCCAATAGCCTTTGGTCAAATCAAGGGTGCTTAAGTACCTAGCCTTGTCCAATCGTTCCAACAGGTCTTCTATTCTAGGCATTGTATATGCGTCAAATTTAGAGATCATATTGACCTTTCTGAAATCAATACAAAACCTAGTGGATCCATCAGGTTTAGAAACCAACACAATGTGGCTAGACCATTTACTTTGGAACTCCTCTATTACCCCTAGTTTAATTATCTTTTCCACTTCGAACCGTACCACTTCCTTCATTGCTTCATATAACTACATGTAAAAGATACTACTATAAAGAAGAATATGCACAGATACTAATCTAAAAATCCAGTATAAAACATTTTAAAACTTACTTAGAAGCTCCCAGTTAAACATTGTTGATGTGGTAGTCTGGGAAACCCACTGAAAGGGACTGGATAAACAAAAAGAGCACACTCCCAACCTCCCTCCTTCCCATCATATGAAAAGACAAATAACATAAACAGGAGTCTGTAAATGTGTGGCACTGTGGTGTTTGGTTAGGAGCCTGAATATCAGCACAATGTTCTAAAAAAATAAGCAAAACTATACATTTTTATAAAAACATACTAGATGGGCTATATAAACGGATCATCTACAAAACATTTATGCAAAGAAAAATCTAGTGTATAATGTCCCTTTAACCTTCAACCCTGGTTGTGTCTCAATATAGTGGGCAATAATATCAGTTTTCCAAGAAATTGGGAAGACACATTACCAAATTCACCAAACATATTAAGCAATTCATTCCTCTCTTTTTTAGAAAGGTTCTCTACTAATGGTATCTTGCTAATTTCCTTTTGATTAATCAGTTGAGGGTCTAATGCTAATTCTGTGTGATCAGCAAAAATTTGTAAACTTTTCTGAGCTCTCTGGGGCTTAAGCAAGTTAACATGGTAAATTTGCTTCTCCATTCTTTTTCCTGGTTGATAGATTTCATAGTTTACAGCTCCTACTTTCCATAACACTTCACAGGGCCCTCGCCACTTGGCTAAGAGTTTTGACTCAGCACTTGGCAACAATAGAAGAACCCCAGGACAAAACTTCCTTAACCAGGCTCTTTTATTGTATTGTTGCTCCTGTATCAAATGGGCATGTTAAAGGTTTTTTTCTGCCAGCATACCAACTAAATTCAGTTGCCTCCTTAATTTAAGCACATAACTAACCACATTACCTGGCCGGGATACTTAATCCTCCCACATTTCCTTTATCAAGTCAACTCCCATAAAGTAATTCAAAAGAGGAAAGCCCAGTAGATGACTAGGGAACTTCTCTAACTGCAAACAGGATGGGAGGAAGTAATTTATCCAAATAAGTGGACACAAACAATTTTAACATTGATTTCAATGTTTGATTTAACCACTCCACTAGGCAATCAGTTGGTATGGGGGATGGTAAACTGATGTCATAATGGTTTTAATTTTTAGGAGTTCACATACTTCTTTCAGTAGATGTGACAGAAAGTTGGTGCCCTGGTCTGTTAGTATCTCTCTTGGAATTCCTACCCAAGAGAACAATTCTGAGGCTATCAACTTAGCTGAGGTTGATATAAGAAAAATAGACAGTGTATCTGGTAGCATAATCAACAATAACAAGTATATATTGATATCCAGAGGCACACTTTTCCAGAGGACCTACTACATAAACCCCCCTTCCAAATGGTATGCCAACTATAGGAAGATTAACTAATTGACCTGTCTGTGTACCTTTAGATGCACCTAACTGGCAATCAGGACAAGAAGCACAGAAGATTTCATCTTCCTTATAAATTTCTGTCCAGAAGAAGCGGGTCAGCAACTGAAACAACATTTTCTCCCTGCATAGGTGACCTGATAGAGGAACAGAATGCGACAGTCATATGAGCTCTTTTCTATATGGAGAAGGATTGGTGGTGAAATTCTCCAGTGTGTTTGTCTTTAGACACCCAATATAATTAATTACCCTGGAGTTTTAAATGGTGGTAATGGATTTCTTGTTGTGGGTTGACTGCTGTCCCTACTACCAGGGACACACTGTCATAAACTCTGCTAAGGGAAATTTCCTCTCTTTGCAGGCCCATAAAATCAGATTAGTTCCTGGTCCAAATCAGGTAAATCACCTTCCAGTGACTCACTCTGCAACTCATTAACAATTTCTTCCCCATTAACACAATCTGCTTATTCTCACAAATGCTACCTTCTTTCTTGCAGTACCTTTTTTTTATGTTTACTCTATTTAGGTCTAATATGAGTGTGAAATATATCAGATCCCACAAAAAGGAAAAATATCTCCAATGGTAATACACTTGGAAGAGGAAGATGGTGAACATCCCATTTTGTATTTGAGTAGAAAGTTATTGCCTAGAGAGACATCCTATTCTGTTATTGAAAAAGAATGTTTAGCTGTGAAGTTGGCTGTCCAGTCACTTAGATACTATTTGTTGGGTAGACCATTTACACTTATTACAGATCATGCTCTGCTTATGTGGCTCCATGCCATGAAAGGTACCAATCCTCGTATTACTCAGTGGTATCTTACCTTGCAACCTATCACATTTAAGGTGATGCATCTTCCAGGAAAGTTGCACGTGAATGCAGATTTCCTTTCCCGGGAGACTCAAAGAGTTTCCTGCGCAGAGTGTACCTATGGCTACACTCTGAGGGTGAGGTATGTAATGGAGTTTACAAACCGTTTTGCCTTAATGACTCTGAAAGGGTTAAAGATTATCCTTTCTATAGACAAGATGCTGGGAGGGTCTGTAAGCAGTCCAGAGACTGCTGTCCTAATGGAATACAGGTGTCTGATGATAGTTAAAACAACTTAAGCCAGCAGCTTTGCTCTCAGGTTACCACAGACAGGGGGAGAGATACTGAACCTGCAGGACATGTGGCTGAGAGCTATAAGCTACCTGGTAAGAAAGCGTTTCTTTAACTGGCTGACACTGTTAAGTGTTATACTTGTCAGTTTATGTTAAAGTTTCTGAGAGCAAGGCTGTTGGCTTAAAGGGACAGTCTAGTCAAAATTAAACTTTCTTGATTCAGATAGGGCATGCAATTTTAAACAACTTTCCAATTTACTTCTATTATCTAATTTGCTCAATTCTTTAGATATCCTTTGTTGAAGAAATAACAATGCACATGTGTGAGCCAATCACACAAGGCCTCTATGTGCAGCAACCAATCAGCAGCTACTGAGCATATCTAGATATGCTTTTCAGCAAGTGATATCAAGAGAATGAAGCAAATTAGATAATAGAAGTAAATTAGAAAGGTGTTTAAAATGACATGCTCTTTCTAAATCATGAAAGAAAAAAATTGGCTTTCATGTCCCTTTAAGTAGTTTTAAAAAATATCAGACACCAATATCCCATTAGGACTGTAGTATCTGCACTGCTTACAGGCCCTCACAACATCTTTATAGAAAGGATAAACTTTAACCCTTTCAGAGTCATTCAGGCAAAACGGTTTATAAACTCCATTACATATACCTAATACAAATTACGCTGTTTTCAGTGCAGGGTACCTTAAATTTGCTGTTATTTTCATATGCATAGGTTTTTCTTTCAGAGTAATTAGAGAAAAAAACAAAGAGATCTGTAAGGTGGAAATGATTGAAAAATGTCAAATATGCCCATGGAACGCCCATGATCAGCTCATTTGATGAAAAAACAATAATTAGACTTTGAATTTGTACATATATAAGTACAAATTTCTATATATTTTTTTTTCACAGTATACTTAAATTATGATTTACGATGTGCACATTTTATACGATTTATTTCTGTGTAATTTGCATACAAATTTGATATTTTTGATGAAATACAAATTTTGGTGAGCAATTATGTTATGAGTTTTGATGCACCTTAATAAATATATTTTTTTCCTGAGTATTTTTGTGTAAATGGTTTAATAATTCATTTTTTTTCATTTTTAAATTACGATTCCCATTGTGCACTTTTATAA
This sequence comes from Bombina bombina, assembly GCF_027579735.1. Taxonomy (NCBI): domain Eukaryota; kingdom Metazoa; phylum Chordata; class Amphibia; order Anura; family Bombinatoridae; genus Bombina; species Bombina bombina. The sequence continues at coordinate 156,611,789 of NC_069506.1, read as the reverse complement.
TATATGCATCTCCTTCCTGTATGAAAAGGATAAAGACGCCCTGTAGGCTGTTGTCAGGGTAAAAAGTGTCTTTAGATAATTCCACTAGGAAAATATAAGGACTGGCAAGTATTCTTATAGCAGCCATGATTGTTTTTTATAATCTGGGCCCCTAGACACAGATTTATTTATTTTTTTTAATGTTTTTTTTGTTTATTTTCAAGTATTTGTGTGTCTGAACATCTAATGATTCACGTTTGCTCACACATGGATATCCTTAAAATCTGCCTGGTCAACAGTAGACAAAAATAGATAATCCAGTATGCTGTCATATTTTCATTCTTATATAATGAAGCATCAGAATATTTGGGGCCCCTTCCAAATTATAATATTTTAAGTATATTAATATAAAAAATGTTTTTTTAAATGTATACCCAACTCACAGTAGTGCAGCTATGTTCGTTTATATTGTGAGGCCCATTGGTAGGTTGTAATTGACACAATATATTACATTACCAGTAGTACATGATTGCATAAGCTGTTGTGACAGTGAGCTCCCTTGCATTAGTATCCATTGAGACATACTGTGCAACTACATTTTCTCAGCACAAACCATGCTCAGCATGAACTTTATGACCCCACATTTTCCCACTATTCGTTCCTTGGTCAATAAACACACAACACCTAATTGGGAGAGAAAAGGCTGCAGCTTATTTATTAAACAAACCAATAAATTAACATCTTTAACTTTTCAACAATATTTACAATCCATCTCAGTGCTTGCTCTTATCTTCTCATAAGCCCCCACCCCTTCCAGGGCTGGGCGTTCCTCACATTCCTTTGCTTACACCCCCCATAACTGCCACCATATTCCATTAGGCGTAAGCCTCAACAGAAACTAGCAAGCACTTCCTCCTGCGCTGCGACATCACCTAGTTACCGTTCAGGGAGGGAGGGCGGGACACACCTCCTACCGTGCTGCTCCAGAAAGGCACCTGTGACCTCACTTCCAGTGCTGGGACTTATCAAAGTTCCCCAACCCCACCCCCCTGGAATAATCCACTCTTGGGGGGGAAGTGGGGTCACAGGTGCCCTTCTTCCATTTTGTCATCCGGGGCCTTTTCTTGACCCCACATTTTCCCACTATTCGTTCCTTGGTCAATATACACACAACACCTAATTGGGAGAGAAAAGGCCGCAGCTTATTTATTAAACAAACCAATAAATTAACATCTTTATTTAACTTTTCAACAATATTTACAATCCATCTCAGTGCTTGCTCTTATCTTCTCATAAGCCCCCACCCCTTCCAGGGCTGGACGTTCCTCACATTCCTTTGCTTACACCCCCCATAACTGCCACCATATTCCATTAGGCGTAAGCCTCAACAGAAACTAGCAAGCACTTCCTCCACAACTCGCTCCCTAGTGAGTACCGCCAACCAAAGCTAAGGCCTTTTCAATCCCCTCCCGAAGAGTAAAATTAAATAAATGTAACCCTACTTCATTGAGGTGCACTCCATCCTTTAGGTAAAAACATTTACCCGACTCCCCCTCAAACTCTACGTGGCGTAAACCAACACCCCCCAGCCCCTTTACGTACCCAGATATAGTTCTATTGACCTTCCGTCTGGAAGCCTCCAGTTTTTTTGCGTCCCACGCCGATCTCCATACTACCCTACTCTCAATCTCCGACCATACCAGAACCATACCCGGAAACAGCTGACCCAATCTATCGAAACTTATTTTTATGTTCTCAATTAATTCCTTCTGTGGCATACATCCCAAGTCGTTTCCGCCAGAGTGAACCACCAATACCTTTGGGGGGCAGAAAAGCCTGGCATGCTCAACCACCGTGCCCACCACTTGCGACCATTTCATCCCCCGAATCCCAAACCATCTGATGAAAAGCTGGTCCCTGTCAAAACCCAACTGGGTCCCGTCTGGCTTCACTGCTGCTGCCTTCCTCACCCAGTACACATAGGAATGTCCTACGAACCAACACTTCCCCGGCTCTGTCAAACAAATTAAAACGTTATCAGTTCCCCCCGTTTCGGGGCACCAAACCCGGTCTCACATACCCCCGAAATCGCTCTGATCTCCATCTCCCAATCCTCCTAATCACCGAAGCCTCCAACCCCAAATTAGCCGCCTCCGTCGCCGCACCTATCCTGAACGAATGCGAACCAAACTCCAGGCCCCCAATGCCCATTAATCCCAATACCCTCCGCATTATTGCCACAAACTGAAAACGCGACAATGACGTCCCGTCCGCATGAACCAACAACGGGCCTGCTACAGTACCGGCCACCTCAAGGTATTCCCTCACAGCCCTGGGCAACATTCCCTGCCAATTGTCTGCAACACCACTACTGATCCTCTACCCTCTTGGTCCGTCTTAGACCTCCTGACCCATAGCTCGACTACCCCTTCTGTCACCACTACGTCCTGCCTACGCATTCCACTCACATCCCACCGGTTTTTTCCCAACAGCTCCGACACCCTGAACACTCCAAAGAAAGCCAGTACAAAAGCGGTCCTGAACAACATCTCCTCATACCTTGATGAACACACCCTACTTAGCTCCGCCACCAACCCCTGCAGAATCGCAAACGTAACTGGCCTCCTACCATCCGTTCGGAATCACTTTCTACACATCCCTCTGACTGCCATCCGGGTCACAAAATTTTTTGTAAGATCCTCCATACCCAGCAATCAAAAAAGGAATGCCATTGCTGCCATCCTTTTCCGCACTTCAGAGGGCGATAGCCCTTCCCTCTCCCAGGAACCCACCCAGCTCATCCATAACAAGAATTCACTCCTCCTGCACCCTTGATACTGCCCCTCCTGCAGCACCCGCTCCCACATCCTCCACACTCGGGTGTAAGCCCTCCATGTGTTAGGGGCCAATGCCCTTCTGATTAATCTTAACATTCCTGGCAACCCAGGTACCACAAGTCCTCGGGACATGCGATTCTATCCTGCTCCACTTCCGGGGCCACTTCTCGGAACCTGTCCCACTGAAATCGTGACAAAGCGTCAGCAATAACGTTAAACCGACCCGGGACATGCACTGCCCTGAAAGATATGTTGCATCTCAGGCACTCCAATACAAACACCCTTATGAGCCTTATCACCGCTGGCGAGTTTGCCGTTAAACGGTTGATTGCCCATACCACTCCCTGGTTGTCAGAATGGAAACAAACCCTTTTGTTGCCCAGCTGTTCCGGCCAAATCTTTAATGCCACAACCAATGGGAATAATTCCAAGAAAGTCAGGTTCTTGGTCAAACCCCACTCGGACCATACTTCGGGCCACCTGCCCGCACATCACTGGCTGTTCAAGTAGGCCCCAAAACCGTGAGCTCCTGCAGCGTCTGTGAATAAGCACAGCTGGTCGTCCGACCAGCCCATTTCCTGCATGATCACTTGCCCATTGAACTCCTCCAAGAAAGTTCGCCAGACTTTCAAGTCCTCTTTGACCTCCACCGTCAACCTGACATGGTGTCTTGGGTCAGAAACTCCAGTTGTCAGTAATGACAAACGTCTGCAGAATATTCGGCCAATGGGAATTATCCTGCAGGCAAAATTCAACTTTCCCAATAAAGATTGAATATCCCTGAGGGTAGCTTTTGTCCTCGCCAGCATCCTGCCGATCACCGTTTCGAGGTCAGACACCTTGTCCTCCGGTAACCTGTACTCCATCTTAATGGAATCCATTTGGATTCCCAAAAAACTCAATGACGTTGTGGGCCCCTCTGATTTATCTGCGGCCACCGGGATACCAAAATACCCCGCCACCTGCCCAAAAGCCTGAACCAAACGATCACATACCGCCGAACCGGCCGGACCGACAAACAGGAAATAATCCAGGTAATGTACCATAGAAGAAAACCCCGCCGTCTGCTTCACTACCCACTCGACGAAGGAACTGAACCTCTCGAAATAGGAACATGAAATTGAACATCCCATCGGGAGGCATAGATCCACAAAAAAGGCTCCGTCCATTCTGCATCCCAACAGATGATGACACCTTGGATGAACCGGGAGCAGACGGAAAGCAGACTCAACATCAGCTTTCGCCATTAAAGCCCCATAACCCGCCGCTCTCACTAACCCCACCGCCTTGTCGAACGACGCATATTTTACCGCAACCAATTCCGGATCAATGCCGTCATTGACCGACAGTCCTTTAGGGTAAGACAGGTGGTGGATCATGCGGAATTGACCCGGGGCCTTTTTAGGGACCACCCCCAACGGTGATACCCTTAGGTCCGTGAATGGGGGTTCCACAAATGGACCCACCATTCTAAACAATCGAACCTCTTTCTCAATTTTTTCTCTTAGAACCCCCGGGTGTTCCCTAGCTGACTTTAAATTACCCGGGACACCCTCCATCCGTTCTTCCCTATATGGAATCATAAAGCCTGAGCTAAAACCCGTAAGTAGCAGCTCGGCATCCTCCGCGCGTCCGCGCTTATTGGCGTAAGCCTCTAACCATTGGGCCATCTTTTTGACCCTTACCGGTGTCCGTGCCCGCTGGACCCATGTCCCCTGACCGGGTCCCTTGCTTACCCTTCTTGAAGCATTTCGCGAAAGGGTGTACACCCCCGCACCCCGAACACTTGTGCTTGTATTTGCACGAGGCCCCAAACTTACATTGCCCGTCGTTGAACTGGAAACATACTCCTTTTCTGAGGGCTGATCCAGTCCCTCCAGTGCCTCCGCTCCCAGCCGTTTGCCCATAGCCCTGAATGGAATGACTACCCCTCAAGGGGGTCATAATCTCGAGCCAAATGCTCAGATCTCTGTCGCCCCACCGCATCTCCGGACGAACCGCCAAACGCTGCCTAAAGCCCTCATCGTACCGCCACCAAGCCATTCCCCCGTAGGTCCTGTACGCACTGGAAATTTTGTCGTAATAACAAAACAAGGGAGCCCCCTGATCCGGGAACTTCTCGCATGTGACACTTGCCAAGATGCCGAAGGCACATGACCAATTACTAAAAGTCTTTGGTAATTTGCGCCAGCGCTTTTTCTGTTCCTCCTCCTCCTTTTTCCCTTTTTCCTTTTCATCCTCCTTTACCTCTAAAACATGCTCCAGAGGCAACAGGGAGAAAATCTCTATATACTCCCGTTTCCCAATCTTTTCGCTCAATTCACTGGTTAAGTGAATCCCTAAAGGGCCGATCGAACAGAGACATGGTCTCCGCAGCGCCCCTTCTGGCACCCTAACTACCTCTCCCCCACTGCTCGCCAAGGTTTCCGCGCTTGCCGCCGCTACTTGCAACCCTGCCACAGCCGGGGTAAGCCCTGGCGTGGCCCACGCCGCCGCCACCGAGGTCCCCCCACCTGGGATTTCCAAAGACGCAAGTAAAGCTTTAAACCTGAAACCAACGCTTCCCTCTCACCAGGCACAGCCACATTCACACCTGGTGCCCCACCAGCCATCTCACCTGCTGGCTGCTGCACCGTTCCTGTGCGTTCCTCTCGTACTGGCCTTGCTTCTGTGCGCTCCTCCTGTACCGGCCTTGCTTCTGTGGGCTCCTCTCGAACCGGCCTTGCATTATCCCTGTGGCCTCTGCCCCTGCCTTCTTCCTCCCTTCCTCTGCTCACGTCCAGTCTCCTCCGAACCGTCTCCCTCCCGGCAGGAGATCTCCCTCTGCCGTACCTGCTCTGGTCCCGACTCCTATCCACTCTGGCCCAAGTGGGCGATGCCAATGATCCGCCTCCTCTTGTCCTCCTTCGCGGCGACCTAGACCTCCTGCCTCCTCCTGTGGTTGCCATCCTGTCCAGCTGCATAACTCCACGATCTGTCCTACCTCCTGCTACTGGTGCCTGTAACTTAGATATAGCTATAACTTCTCTCCCCTCAGAAGCCCCCCTAACCCTCCCCTCTGAGACCCCGTCCCCTGCCCCCCCCCACTCCGTTGAGGAGACAATAGCTGTAAGATCTGCGCCAAGGTGGACAGATCTCCTACCTGACTCGCCATTCTTGGTCCTGCTGAGGTGCCTTCTAAGGGATCCTCCTCCTCATCCGCGAAGTCACCACTGGCGTTGAGCTTGAGTGGTGGCTCCGTAAACCTGTCCTGCTGTGCTGGGATGACTCCTTCAGAGGTGTCCAGAGCCTCCTCTCTCAGCTCTCCCCCGGTCCCACCTGCAATACACAACAAATCGTCAACACTGTCCATACCTGGAATGAACACACACACCCCTTCATTTCGACTCCATTCATTCCCTTTTTTTTTTTTTTTTTTTTGGGCAACAATGCCCCCAACTGTAGAGACCCCCGCTACCTGCCCCTAAGACCGCAACCAACCACCCGCCCTCCTCAGCAAACTAAACCCCCCCCAACTTCGCTGACCTTTTAATGCTGATACAATCCCACCCCTCATCAGAAAGAGCACCCAAGCAGTATTTGAACTTGCAACCTTGCGAGTCTGCAGCTGGCATGCTAACCCCTAAGCTACAACAGCAGGCATTGCCCCCCCAGATCCAAACCCCGCCCAGATCTGCCTGCCCCAATCTAGAGGGGGGCAATGACTAAATCCTGAAACCCAATTACCTCCGGCCCTAAGTTTGGTCAAATGAACAACAGGACCCATCCCATTCTTGTTTTTACAGTTCATACCCGGGTTTTGCTTATTTCCTATTGTTTCTTTTTTTTTTATGGCACGGCGCAAAAGTAGTACCGTCCTGAAAAAAACCCCTAGTTGCCTCCAGCCCGCCATGTGAAACCGCGCGGGGCCCTATCGGCACCCCCTTCCCCCTGCAGCCTCATCCCCGGCCAACCCCAATATAACATTAATGTCCCCTCATTCCTGCGCGTGCCTCTATGCCCCCTAGCTTTATCATAACCCGCGACGAAACAAGGCCCCCCCCCCCGGCCGTGGTCACACATGTCCCCGGGCTCATCACGCCCATTCCCCAGGGCCCTCACCGACTCTGCCTTATTCCCGGCATCACTCCCTCCCCCCCCCCCCCCGGCCTTTTTGGGCACCACACTGTCATCTCTAACATTATTTCTATTTTTTTTTTTTTTTTTTTTTTAAGTATAGGGATTCAAACCATAAACCTACAGGTACTAAACCATATGCTAAACACTAAGCTATTTGCTTAACACCCGCTAACTGGCCTTGCCTTTCTGCCCCCCTTTTTTTTTTTTTTTTTTTTTACTTCTAGTGTCATCATCTGCGATAGCTCAGCTGTTAGGCCCCCATACTTTGATAACTCAGCCACTTACCTGACTCCCGAGCTCTTCTCCCGGTCCGTCCTGATCTGCCGCATCCTCTCGTTTTCCGAGGCTCCGCCCATTGACATGCCATGATGATGTCAGACCTCAGCGCCGCCCGCGACTGGGCCTCCGTTCCCGCTCCGGACCGTTGACCTTCGCCGCTCTCCAGCCTCGCCTGCTCCTGTGGACCTGCCGGCTGACTCCTCTCCCGAGCAGATCTTCTCCTGCCGACCTCCGGGCTCAAGCGTTCCGGTGGCCTCGACCTCCTGGCCGGCCGTCTTCCGCTCCTGACTGCTGCCTCCAACATCGGACCTGCTGTGGCTGCCTCCCCAGCCGTGGATAACTGCTGCCGGATCCATCCTTCACCATTCCTCCTTGCCGCCGACAGCAACTCCTGCAACAAGGCCTCCATCTTCAGGTAAGTCAGTGCAACACACCTCCTACCGTGCTGCTCCAGAAAGGCACCTGTGACCTCACTTCCAGTGCTGGGACTTATCAAAGTTCCCCAACCCCACCCCACTGGAATAATCCACTCTTGGGGGGAAGTGGGGTCACAGGTGCCCTTCTTCCATTTTGTCATCCGGGGCCTTTTCTGTACCATCTTTTTGCTTTGGTAAAATTCATTATGAAGTCAAAAGATTTATTGGCGGATTTCATAAAATTTCACTAGTTTGTGGGTTGTTTAGGAGTTTGAGTATTGTTTCCAATTTGGTGCGAAGTATTACATCAAATTTGGTATGAAATGCAGTGGGACTTGTATTACATGCGTTAAACATGGAAGGAAGTTAGCTATAGTATGCAATGTATTTATAGACATTACCTGTCATCAAAACTACTTTTGAAAATGAATCTGTCCTGTGAAATTAAATGTGATTATATTAATAATATTATTTAACATATTTTTTAGATACTGAACACTCGTCTTTGTTGTCTGTGTGATTTAGAAAGAGTATACAATTGTAATCTTCTTTCTAATTTACATAAATATGTAATAAGCTTCATTCTCTTGCAGCATCTAACATAACCTTTCTGGGTTTTCAGAGTCCCAATGATTTCTATGGCATTCGCAGCCTCAAGGGTGGCAGTTTGAACGATAGGTATGCTGCGGTGGAAAAGACGCGAGCGTACCTGTTGAATGTTTGATAAATTGGGAAGAGGGTCAAATAGAATCGATCTGCGTCGGATTGAGATCGCGAGAGCGTATATTACGTCACACATTTTAACATTTGACGATGTTGATGCTTTGTTAATTATGGCGGATTCAATTTGTGTTAAATATGACGTGAGATTCAAGCGGATTCCATCGTATTATCAGTTGAAGCTTTGATAAATCGGCCCCAATGTGTAAATAACAATATTTCATGTAATCTAGGTCATATTTACATGTCATAATACAACTTATATCTCCAACCTAAAGGTGGTTTTATACAATTTGTTTTACTTTTGTATACATAGTACCAACAGAGTACAGAAATGTAATCAGAAATGTAATAGTTGTCATTTAAATAATCTTTGTTTGTTTTTCTTTTCTTTTTTTTGTTGTGAAATGCAAAAGATGCAGGCAGGGAAGATTGTGACTTACTAGCGGGGGGGAAATTGTAACTTTTAATAATTTTACTTTAAAAAAAATATGAATGAAGAAGTTTGGATTTATGAATAATTCAAGATTTTGAATTATGAGACGTGAGAATTTGTTCCTGTAATAATTAATTAACATTTACAAAATCAGTTTTCAGAATCTTGAATCATTATGCAAAAAATACTTAAACAGCTAATGAAGAGTTAAAAAAGCGTTGCTTTAGAACGTTATTTTTAACGCCAAGATCCACACCTATCTCAGCACTAACACAGGTGCCAAGCACAGAGCATACCTACTAATCATCAGCACCCATGTGTGAACAGTGTGCATGCACACCATGCCAATAAAGCATTAAAAAAAAATCTAAATCATTCCCAACATATTATTGTCTTTCATGTCCTTGGGTGTAGGAATAAAGTCCTGGAAATAACAACAGTATGAGGTATATAATGAATATGTTCATTGTATGTCATGTGTAACCATATAGTCATCTATCTTCATTGAAACTCTCACTTAAACATAGAATAGTGCATGATTTATCTACACTCATCTCCAAGGGCTTTAATGAAGAAGAAGAAGGAGAAGAAAGAAAATATAAGCTGTTCAGCTAGACTAAAATCCAATCCAATATTCAGTTCTTAATAATCTTTTCACATATATTGGGGCCTATCTATCAAGCTCCGAACAGAGCTTAACGGCCCGTGTTTTTGGCGAGTCTGAAGACTCACCAGAAACACTGGCCATCAAGCTCCATTCCAAGTTATGGAGCAGCGGTCACAAAGACCGCTGCTCCATAACCCTTTCCATCTGCTCTAAGCAGGCGGACAGGAATCGCCGGAAATCAACCCGATCGAGTACGATCGAGGTTGATTAACACCCACTGCTGGCGGCTGATTGGCTGCAAGTCTGCAGGGGGCTGTGTTGCACCAACAGCTCTTGTGAGCTGCTGGTGCAATGCTGAGTATGGAGAGCGTATTGCTCTCCGCATTCAGCAATGTCTGTCGGACCTGATCCACACTGTCGGATCAGGTCCAACATACATTTGATAAATAGGCCCCCATTAAGTCAACAGAGTTATCTTCACAAAGGACAATAATTGCTATCAAGATCTAAAATTGTTTTTAGAGAATTTGGTTATTGGAAATCTTTGCTTTGATTATGAAGATTTTTTAGGTTGTCATACTGAAATATTTCCCCAGACACAACTTTTTTTTCAAAGAGCTAAGTACAGCCTCTATGATTATGTTTTAATTATATAGTAAGAAATCTGTGCTGACTATGGGTTGACTAGCAATAGCTATCATGAAAAAGTTGGAAAATTAAAGTATGCATTGCTTACTGATGATTTTTTAAAGTATCGCAGGTTCCAAATCACTGCTGATGTCCAAGTTATGAATATGTTGTATGTAGCTTAGTTATTATTTTTAACTCTTTTTTTTATCATTGAGATGAGAAGATTTGTAAAGGTTTTGAAAATTATTTTTATTCTCAATTTTTTGCTACTGAAAGGTGTGTTGTAACACTGGGAAGACTAAAGACTGGTGGTTCATTTTGCGCTCTCTCTCACTCCACCTCTCTTTTGCTCTCTCTCTCCCCCCTCTCTTTTGCTCTCTCTCTCCCCCCTTTATTTTGCTCTCTCTCCCCCTTTCTTTTGTGCTCTCTCCCCCTCTCTTTTGTGCTCTCTCCCCCTCTCTTTTGCGCTCTCTCTTGCTCCACCTCCATTTTGCTCTCTCTCTCCCTCCTCTCTTTTGCTCTCTATCTCCCCCCTCTCTTTTGCTCCCTCTCTCCCCCTCTCTTTTGCTTTCTCTCCCCCTCTCTTTTGCACTCTCTCCCCCTCTTTTGCGCTCTCTCGCCTCTCTTTTATGCTCTCTCCCCCCTCTCTTTTGTGTTCTCTCTCTCTTTTGCGCTCTCTCTCCCCCTCTCTTTTGCGCTCTCTCTCCCCCTCTATTTTGTGCTCTCTCTCTCTCCCCCTCTCTTTTGTACTCTCTCTCTCTCTCTCCCTCTTCTTTGCGCTCTCTCTCCCCCTCTTTTTAGTGCTCTCTCCCCCTCTCTTTTGCGCTCTCTCTCCCCTCTCTTTTGCTCTGTCTCTCTCCCCTTTTTTTGCTCTCTCTCCATCCCTCTTTTTTGCTCTCTCTCCCCCTCTCTTTTTCTCTCTCTCTCCCCCTCTCTCCCCCCCTCTCTTTTGCTCTGTCTCTCTCCCCTCTCTTTTGCTCTCTCTCTCTCTCCATCCCTCTCTATTGCTCTCTATCCTCCACTCTCTATTGCTCTCTCCCCCCTCTCTTTTTCTCTCTCTCCCCCTCTCTTTTTCTTTCTCTCCATATTGCTCTCTCTCCCCCCTCTATTTTGCTCTCTCTCCCTCTCTCTTTTTCTCTCTTTTCCATCTATTTGCTCTTTCCCCTCTCTTTTGCTCTCTCTCCCCCCCCCCCTCTCTTTTGCTCTTTCCCCTCTCTTTTGCTCTCTCTCCATCCCTCTCTTTTGCTCTCTCTCTTCCCCTCTCTTTTGCTCTCTCTCCCCCTCTCTTCTTTTGCTCTCTCTCCTCCCTCTCTTTTGCTCTCTCTATTTCCCCCTCTTATTTTCTCTCTCCCCCTCTCTTTTGCTCTCTCTCCCCACTCTCTTTTGCACTCTCTCTCTCTCCCCCTCTCTTTTTCTCTCTCTTTAGCTCTTTCCTATCTCTTTTTGTCTCTCCACCTCTCTTTCTATTTCTCTCCCCTCTCTCTCGTGCCGACCATGCCCAGCCACGCCCCCGCCACACCCCCAACCATGCCCGGTCACGCCCGGTCATGCCCACACTCCCGCCGGCCACACCCATGCTCCCGCCCGGCCATGACCACTTTCGCCCCACCGCCGCAAACAGCAATTAACCAGAGGTCAGACTTAGCACAATTAACCAGAGGTCAGACTTAGCACAGTTAACCAGAGGTCAAAGTTAGCACAATTAACCAGAGGTCAGACTTAGCACAGTTAACCAGAGGTCAGAGTTAGCACAATTAACCAGAGGTCAGACTTAGCACAGTTAACCAGAGGTCAGACTTAGCACAATTAACCAGAGGTCAGACTTAGCACAGTTAACCAGAGGTCAGACTTAGCACAATTAACCAGAGGTCAGACTTAGCACAGTTAACCAGAGGTCAGACTTAGCACAATTAACCAGAGGTCAGACTTAGCACAGTTAACCAGAGGTCAGACTTAGCACAATTAACCAGAGGTCAGACTTAGCACAGTTAACCAGAGGTCAGACTTAGCACAATTAACCAGAGGTCAGACTTAGCATAGTTAACCAGAGGTCAGACTTAGCACAGTTAACCAGAGGTCAGACTTAGCACAATTAACCAGAGGTCAGACTTAGCACAGTTAACCAGAGGTCAGACTTAGCACAGTTAACCAGAGGTCAGACTTAGCACAATTAACCAGAGGTCAGACTTAGCACAATTAACCAGAGGTCAGACTTAGCATAGTTAACCAGAGGTCAGACTTAGCACAATTAACCAGAGGTCAGACTTAGCATAGTTAACCAGAGGTCAGATAAGTGTTAATTTTTTTTTAATAAAACACTGCACAAAGCAGTTATAAGGGGTTAAAATGAGGGGATGTGGGGTGTTTGAAGAAAAAAAAATGACACTGAAAGTGCCTTTACATAGAGGTAAATGGGGGACTGTGTTTTTACTATAAATATATACAGTATGTATTTGCTCATATAGATGTATGTGTTATATGTGTATATAACCATATAAACACATAAATATATATGTATATATTCATATATTATTTTATTTTGCTGCCCAATACTGCATGAATTTCCCCCTGCGCTGCGCTAGGTACTTTGCTGTGTCTCAAGGCATGAGCGCAAGGCTCCCATCAGAGCCTATGGAAACGCGTTCTTGTGAGCGCAAGACTTCCTGGCAATGCGAACACTTGGTTGCATTCACATAAAGCCTATCTTGTAATATCAGCACACATTTGCGTACTATGGATTATTTTGAATATTTGTAGAATTTAACATGGTTTCAATATTTTTTTGCATGCTTCGGGTTTACGCTTGTGCACAAACTTTTTACTTTCAACTTTGTACCTGACATGCAAAAAGCCTCAATCTAGTGAAGTTAAAGGGACAGTCTAGTTCAAAAAAAACTTTCATGATTCAGATAGGGCATGTAATTTTAAACAATTTTCCAATTTATTTTTATCACCAATTTTTCTTTGTTCTCTTGGTATTCTTAGTTGAAAGCTTAACCTAGGAGGTTCATATGCTAATTTCTTAGACCTTGAAGGCCGCCTCTTAAGAATGCATTTTAACAGGTTTTTCACCACTAGAGGGTGTTAGTTCATGTTTTTAATATAGATAACACTGTGCTTGTGCACATGAAGTTACCTGGGAGCCATCACTGATGGGCTAAACTGCAAGTCTGTCAAAAGAACTGAAATAAAGGGGCAGTCTGCAGAGGCTTAAATACAAGATAACCACAGAGGGAAAAAATATATAAATATAACTGTGTTGGTTATGCAAAACTAGGGAATGGGTAAAAAAAGGTTATCTGTCTTTTAAAACAATAACAATTCTGGTGTAGACTGTCCCTTTAACTCATGAGTGGGAGCACTAAATAGCACTCCACTCTTAATCTAGCCCTTAACCATTATTAATTATAATTTTTACGTTATAAATTAAAGATTTTCCTTGATCAGAAATGTCATTTACTTCCAAGATTTGCATTAGAACAACACAATAAAAAAACTAATCTTTTTGATTGCTTCAAGTTATATCTTACTTATATTTTGTATTTTCTTTTCTCTTATAGATTCTAATTGCTCATATTTCAAGTTTTTTACTACAGGAGAAAACGCACGTATTTTTCAACGTGTCACACACAAGGGTAAGCCTTTTTTTCCTTACATTTATTTCTAGTGGAATTGAAATATTAATGACATGAAACATTTATTGATGCCTAATTAATGTTTTATGTTTAGCATGTTATTCAAAATCATAATAAATGTCACGCACATAAAAATTTAACATGTACTGAAATGAATGCTTTTCAAAACTGATGTAACATTTTGTTGGGTTTCTAAATAATTCATTAAATAATGAACTCTGAAATAGTATGTGTCAAGACTTTAAATTTATACTAATGGTTAATAAGGGTGACATGAAATGTGTGCATTGTTGAGGTTCCCTTAAAATAGCATCTATTGATGAAATAAGATGTCAATAGATCAGAATGAGTCTCAAGAGATAGCTAGTGCACAGCAGAATTGACCTGCTAATTTGTCACCATATCATATTACAACAACAGTCACTAACTAGCTCTGAATGAGTTTGCCGTCTTTGCAAAGTAAAAGTCAAATGTAGAACATTTTCTTCTAGGGAGCTAGCATGATCTAAACACGTGTTTGAAGAACATTCGACTCTCTTTTATCACCATTCCAAACATTACTTCTCACCAAATAATCAGCTCTCATACAATAATAGTGTATTGAGTATTTGCACATTTGAATTGATTTACTAAATGCTTTGTTAATTTAGAGGCACTAACTTTAAAATATATATTTTTTAAAGGATTTTAAAAGGATTATAATTGTAAAAAAAAAATACTGCAGTGCAGCAGCAGTGGTTGCACTAACGGCAGTGTTAAGTTACAATTTGTATTTGTTTTTTTATATTTAACAAGAACATAAGCTCACTCTGTCATGATTCATAAAGAGCATACAATTTTAACAAAGTTTCTATTGTCAAATTTGCTTTGTTCTCAAGTTATTCTTTTTTGGTATTTAGCTTGCACATGTCCAGAGCACAACATGACAAGAAACAGTGTTGCCAGTGCTCTTGCTAATTGATATCATTCTTGCAAAAATGATGCAGACACATGCACACTCCTGATTTACCTTCCTGCTTTTTAACAAAGGATATCGAGAAAACTAAAAATGTGATAATAGAAGTATCTTGGAAAGCTGTTTAACATTGCATGATCTAACTGAATCATGAAAGAAAAATGTGGGATTTTATATAGAATGATATATTTTCCATTAGAAAACTCTATCAAATGATTTATCTAACAAAGGGATTTATCTAACAAAGGGATTTATCTAACGAAGGGACACTAAACCAACATTTTTTTCTTTCACGATTCAGATAGAGCATGCAATTTTAAGAAACTTTCTAATTTACTCTTATCAATTTTTCTTTGTTCTCTTGCTATCTTTATTTAAAAAGCAGGAATATAAAGCCTAGGAGCCGGCCCATTTTTGGTTCAGAACCTGGGTTATGCTTGCTTATTGGTTTCCTAAATGTAGCCACCAATAAGTAAGCGCTATCCAGGATGCTGAACCTAAATGGGCTGGCTCCTAAGCTTCACATTCCTGCTTTTTAAATAAAGATAGCAAAAGAACAAAAAAAATTGATAATAGGAGTAAATTAGAAAGTTGCTTAAAATTGCACGCTCTATCTGAATCACAAAAGAAAAAAATGTGGGTTTAGTGTCCCTTTAATGGTGAATGTTGTAGAATAAAAAACATTAGATAAAATTTTCTAAAGGATTGTGATTAACCCTATGGTTATCTAGCTGCTGGGCTTAATAACTGTGGTGTAGAGTGTAGGGGGTGAAGCTGATACCAAAATAGCTATTGGACAGCTCTGATAAATCACTTTTGGAGCATTATTGGCTGGGGGAGTTGAGTATCATGACCTTTGTACACTGAACTGCGTCATTGATTCTGCCTAATGAAAGTTGAAAGTGCTCAGAAACAATCATTATTTTAGCTGCATTACCCCACTGTGGCTCCCACCACATGGGGATATAAATGAGGGTCATATAAAAGCGCTAAGATAAAGGTTTTTTACACATCACAACTTAATTTTGACTCTTTAAATTGTTTTTATATTTATACATTCTAAAGAGGGTTATGCACTGCAAATCAAATATTTTTACCCCAGGACATACTTGAAAACGAGAGAAATCTTAATGTATCCTTCCTGGTAAAATATTTTATAAATAAATAAATAAATCTAATTGTGCACTTCATATAACATTTATATTCGTTTGTTTTGATCATTCAAAAATGTTGTCACGCTGTTTTATGTATATTTTAAAATTTTTGTGACTTATTTTAGTGTGACCGTTTTTTTAAATGACTACTGCATTCAATGCCAAAATGTACATAAAACTGAATATAAACCATTAAATAACTAACATTTTAAAAAGATTGTATTTCTTCATATTTGTTTGTTACCTTTTTTCAAATAAACAAAGAATTTTCTTAATACAGCTCTGAAGACCCCATTTATGCAGCTTTATCACATATAATTAAAATATTTTTAAAACATAATTTTTTCACAATAGCCATTTGTTTATTTTTTTTTTAATGTAAAAGATGTTCCTGAAAATCTTTTTTTAGCCAGCTCTCCTGCACAAAGATAAGAAAAGAATAATCTGTACAGGTACTTGATAAGCATAACAAACCTTTTTATTTAAATAAACACACCACTTAAACAGTATCATCGACAGAAAGTTTAGGGAATATTATAAAATAAAATGACAATAGAAAACCAAACTAGTATTATAGATAGTTTTAGGTTGAAAGATGGTTTAAGGACATCTGTGAGACCATGATTTTTTTTTAGTCTCACTTCATTTATTATTATTACATGTCACACTGGAATTACAACTGTCATTCCGCTAGGGTTAGCCCTGCCTTTCTTGTGCACATAAGCAAAACCTGTGTTTTTCTATAAATAACTGCCATTGCTCTGCCCATCAAGTGCAATTGCGTCAGGTTAGAGAGACTGAAGACCTTGCGTAAATGGACTTTGCTGCTAAATTAAAAGTTGCACCAAACACAATGTAAATATATTTAAATAAACAGTTACGCTCATATAAACACTATCTGATAAAAAATGTTCATAGAAATATTAAAACTATTTGTAACTATTTGTATGTTATATGGTATAGGGCCATGTATTTGACTGCAAAGGGCTATTATATATATATATATATATATATATATATATATATATATATATATATATATATATATATATATATATGTGTCTAAATAATAATATTTTCTGTGAATATTTCACATTCTAATGTTCTCTATGTAGGGTGTTCTTTGTATTTAAATAGATATTCCTATATTTATCTGTATATATAGAGAAAATAACTCATTGTGTAGTTCATAAACAAATCTAGACAGGCCAGATGGCTTGTTTTTCCCTATACCTGTATATATTCATATAGATATATAGGTATAGATAAATATATATATATATATATATATATATATTTTTTTTACATTAACATTATATATATATATATATATATATATATTAAAAAACAAAGAATATTTTTTATATGAAGAATATTGAAAGCGTAACACGCTCCAGGTTGCACGCTGAAGGTGTAATATGGTGTTGAGATAGCGCACATGAAGAATTAGTTATCTTTTATCTATCTATCTATCTATCTATCTATCTATCTATCTATCTATCTATCTATATATATATATATAATATAAATATATATATATATATATATATATATAGTATATATATATTCTACTGATTTTTTTTAGAATATTTTAGTAAATCTATAATAATTATTTACAATATTTATTAAAATGCATATATATATATATATATATATATTAGTTTTATTTATTTTATAAACAAAGGGATGTCTTTAATATACTTTTAAAAAATAAGAACATTACAGATATAGCTGTTATTCAATCTCAAAGCGACACAAAGTGACTACTATATTCATTCCTCAAAATGAGTCCAACTATTTGTAATAAGATTCTGTCTGGTAGCAATAATAAACAAATTACTCCTAGTTCTCCAGAGTTATCTTTAATATTTTATCCTCTGTCGGTGACCTTTAAAAACTAAGCAATCTATTCATCTTAACCTCCTACCATTCTCTTTGGTTATGTTGTGGTCAAACACTTACTGGTCAATTGATGCTTATTGACCAATATCATAGCATAGACATGGTATTGGAAACCAAATTAATATATCTGTTTCCTAGTTTCGAGGAACTTTACATAATTTGAAATGAATGCCCCTAAGGTTTTATCATTGTCCAGTATAGATATCAACAAGTTAGAAATACATTTCACAATTATCCAGATACTTTTAACGTCATTGAGCAAATGATACACAAGAACGGTCCAAAATAACAATATTTTAATCTGGTAAAAATATATATATATTCTATGCTAAATAGGGAGCAGATGTTCTTGAGGCACTTAAGCACACTTTCTTTGGTTTAAGCCACATTTTAAATTGTATATTTTGGAAGTAGTGAAGAAGACAATCTAAAATAACAGCTTTCATTGTATGTGATTGACCCATCACCAGAGATAGTTCTAGATCTTTTCAACTAAGAGCATGTCAACAAAGATGTTTGAGATGCTAATTATCAAGTGTGGTAGAGGATACTGGTGAAGTTGACAATTTTCTACTAACTATTCCACTTTGTTATTTAAATCACTTTCTCCATCTATTTTCTGTTGCGCTCCACTTGTAATCTAGCCCTTAGTGGTTTGTATTTATAGGTTGATCTCCTCTTCTGAGTATTACAATTTCTTAACACAATATTAGTAGGGGGGTCATTTTGCCGCTTTAAAACAGGACACATAAGTCAGGACTGTTTAAAGAAATGTTTTGAATAATGTGAAATGTTTTGAATAATGTTCCATTATAAGAACCGTGACATATGGCCACCCTACTAATATTGTGCTAAGAAATTATAATACTCAAAAGAGGAGACCAACCTATAAATACAAACCACTAAGGGATAGATTACAAGTGGAGCGCTAATTTATCTTGTGCCCGTAAATGGACAAATTTGCCCATTTACAGGCACACAATAAATAACCAGCGATTACAAGTGACTGGTTATTGCTACTGCAAGCTCACGGTAGCAATTAGCACTCCACAAATTAACCAGAGATCAGATCTCTGCTTAATTTTTAAAATGTGCCCCAATTGCCCCCACATTTAAATGTAGTGTAACTTTCTATTTAAATTTTTTTTAGCATTTTTTAAAATTAAAAAAAATATGCACAAAGCAGTTTTTAGGGTTTAAAGTGAACGGGTGTGGGGTGATAGAAAAAAAAAACGGCATTGAAAAGTGCCTTTACATTGTGGTCTATGGGGACTATGGGGACTGTGTGTTCCCTGCAAAATACTGGTTGCGCTTGTATTATGAATTGAAAGTAAACTGTTTTTGTGTGCGTGCTAACCTTACAAGTGAGAACAGAAGAACTTAGAGTATTGTGTGCGCTTTTTGACGTATTCCCCCATAGAAGTTAATGGAGAAAAAATACTGGGGAAAAAGCCTAACACCCCACTCTTGTGCAAACCTGATCCCATATTATCATGTGTGCTGATATATTTCACATTCAAAATGTTCTTCACATCCATGAATATGTTTTTTTTTCTATAAATACATATTTCTACATAGTCTGCTATGTGTAGAACATTAGAATATGAAATATTTACAGTAAATATACAGTATAACACTTTATTAAATATGAATATTGCATAAATATGTATTTACATGTTTTCATCTACTTAACGGATAAGGGCTCCAATGCACCACTTACATATGTCTTTATGTGTTTGTATGTGTATATACTGTATGTCTGTAAATACACATATAAAGACATATGTAAACGTGTATATATATATATATATATATATATATATATATATATATATATATATATATATATATATATACACACATCTATAGACATGTATATGTATGTATCTCAATGTTAAAGCCCTTTGTCTACCTTTTTTTTTCTAACACCTGAGACCTTATATATTTGAGTTCTTATAACTTGTTTGTGCAATATATATATATATATATATATATATATTATTATTTATTTGTAGAGCGCCAACAGATTCCGCAGCGCTATAAACAAAGGCAGAGTACAACAAAACAATTATAGGGATCAAATGGGTAGAGGGCCCTGCCAAGAGTTGCACTGTTGTAGTCAGCTCTTAAGAAGGTGATATACATATATATATAATTTTTTATTAGATGGTGTTATTATAAGTGTGACTATACTTTGTATTGTATTTTTTATGTGTTTTGTGCAACTCATTTGTTTCACAAAACAGTTAACCAGAGCTCTGAGGACATGGTAATCATTCTAACATAAATTGCGATTGCGCTCAAGTGATCATGTTTACTTTCAACTCATCATACCAGCGGTAAGCCTGACGAGCGCAAACACCCACGATAAACCACTTAATCTGGCCTCTCGTAATCTGGTTCTAAGTATCACAGAGAGACAGAGATAAGAAAGGGAAGCATTTGGCTAATAAGTTCAGGAGATCTGATCACACTGCAAACTTAGCCTATTTTGATGGGCTGTGGTTTAAAGAGCAAATCCAGCTTTCTTTTGCAAGAAGAAGCATAAATGAGCAATTTTTCATACGTTTTATATGCTGCAGGGAAAAACAATTGGAGAAAAATTTAGGGTAAACTGTCCCTTTAAACAGTTTTGCAATTTATTCTATTATCTAATTTGCTTTGCTATCTTGGTATTCTTTATTAAAAAGCATACCTAAATAGGCTAAGAAGCAGCAAAGCACTACTGGGAGCTAGATGCGGATTGGTGGCTGCATGCATCTTGTTATTGGCTCACCCAGTTTGTTCAGCTTTAAGTTGTGAATTACTGCTCCTTCATCAAAGGATACCAAGAGAATGAAGCACATTTGATAATAGAATAAATTGGAAAGTTGTTTAAGATAAACTTTTTTTTATTTGACAAACTATTTATGGTAAGTATGTCATATAGAAAGCACCCTATTCACTACATCTTCCAATTCTTAAAATACTATAATTCAAGTCCATGCACATAAATACTACAGCAAATGTATATTCATTACCATAAGTTACCCTGTATGTCCGTAACTAACATGCTTAAGCTTTCTTTATTTGCCATTCACAATTTTATTTACTACAAGAATGTCAACATGGGAAAATGGCAACTTTAGAGTCTCACGACAGCTAAATGAATAGTGCTATTGTGGTCCCAGAAAATTCAGTTTTGAAGCTCCTATTCTATGTGCTGATACTTTGATACTGACATTTTTTACTTTAAATTCTTTGATTATTTGTGCAATTTAATTTAAAACAGATTTATATGGAACAAGATTGCTGTCAAAAAGGCAAGTTTATCATTGTAAATAAAGTGTGACATAAGAATACAAATTTACATTTACAAATACAATTTTTTTGGGGGGAATACAATTTTGTTTTTTGGAAGTACAATCTTTTTTTTTTTTAGGAAATACACTATTCTTTTTTGGAAATATTTTTTTTTTTATTAAATAACTCTTCTAGCACGTGTCAAAACACTTTAAAAAAATAACCACTAGTTCCTAATTTGCTAATGGAATTGTGATGTCATAGCACTCATTTCAGTTGTTTGCCTCCTGGGAACTAGTTGCTGTTTTTTCCGGTTAAATGTGAGGGGAAAAAAACAGTTAACAACCCCAGCATATCACAATCTCAGGTAAACTTTTTAACGTTTATGATGTAGCATACAAAATGACTTAACAATATACAAAATGTACTAAAGAATACTGATTTTGTCAGCCATTTCTCCACATTTCATTGACTGCTGTGACATAAGTTCTTTAGCAACATGGGAACTAGCATTTGTTTTTTTACAGTGTTTTGACACATGCTGGAGCCTGGAAGAGTATTTCCAAAAATAAAAATTATACTTTTAAAAAGAAAAAAATTGTATTGTGTTCACAAAAAAGAAAAGTGTACTTTCAAAAAAAATGTACTTCCAAAAAAAACCCCAAAAAACTATTGTATTTGTAATTTTTAAGATTTTAATTTAAAAAAAAAATGCATTTCCCAAACATTTTAATTGTATTTGTAAATTTACATTTGTATTTGTATGTCACAATTTATGTACAATGATAAAGAATCACACACACTTGCCTTTTTGACAGCAATCTTATTCTATAGATTTCATGTATATTATGTTTTTACAGGTTATGTCATAAATACAGTTACTATTATTCTACTTTTTCTTCCATAATTCATCAGTAAATTACTGTAACTTCCTTATTTATTTTCCTTTCTCCTTATACATAGATCTGAATATAACTGCGGCTGTTATGTCTCTTTTGAGTATAACTCTTATGGTTATGGGATCAATCTGTATAACAATGGTTCTGAGCAAAGGAGTGGAGTTCCTTCTTAAGCCAGCGTCTTTCTTTTTCATTCTTTCAGGTAAGGAATCATGACTTCACTCTAAAACGTTATTTCTTTCCTAAAATATGGTAAATCCTCAACGTCATAATTTACTGTTGGGAATATCACTCCTGGCCAGCAGGAGGAGGCAAAGAGCACCTCAGCAAAGCTGTTAAGTATCACTTGCCTTCCCACAAACCCCAGTCATTCTCTTTGCCTTGGTGCATGGAGGAGGTGAAATTTTGGCGTCTTCAAGCAAGATTTTACTTAGTATAGAAAGCCAGAGTATGTTAACTCTGTTCTTTCCTTTTTTCAAAGATTGGGTCTAGCCATAGTCCACGTTAATCTCTTCAGTAGGGTAGTGGTGGTTTTAAAACAGTTAGAAACTTGTGAGGTGGACCTTGCTGTGTTTCCCTTACATATTTGCTGCCCATGGTATAGAAAGCAGGTTTACTCTGTTCTTTCTTTTTTCTACAGGTCTCTGTGAGGAGTGGTATCCTCTCACACCATGTAGGTTGTCCTCCTGCCGGATGGCTAGATACAGGTAAGTGCCTTTTTGTCTTCTAAGGGGAGACTGTACACTTTAAAGAATTCTGCAAACATTGATTGGGACACAATATCGTATGTAAGAGAGACTGATTCCCCCTTCTTGGTGATGAAGGTGCTAACTAGTTACATGAGACTAGTTTTATTTGGACATGTTCTAAGGCAGTATATATACCCTAACTAAGCTTAAAAGCTGTGTGAATAGCAGACTATAGAGTTAAGGGACTCTGCAGATAAGCACTGGTGGTCTAAATAACTGTATGACATATGTGCGCTTTGCTCTTGTTGAAAAATATTATCTGGATGGTGCCAGGTTTTTTTTCACACAATGCATATTGAGGAACGTAGTTTTCTCTGATCATGTTTAAACTTAATGTTTGTTTGTTTTTAAAATCCGCTGTTTAGACAGACAGCCTCAGGAAACCTGCAGCTCTATACCTTGTAGCTTTTGTTCTGAGAAGTGCGCCGTTTATTTTAACCGCGCTCTGTTTCTTTCTAGCTATTCCTTATGGCTCTGCCTCCTTATTTGTTAGTAGAAAATGGAGCGGCGCCATTTTGGAATGAATCTGTGGTGCTCTCGTGTCTCCCGCTCCCTCTCAGACAGAGAAGGAGCGACGGGCTTATAGTTAAGAGGAGTTTAAATGTTCTAAGTGTATTTATTGTCTGCATTTTTATTGAGCACACATTGTTCCCTTTCCTCGTTAATGCTGCTGCACATGATTAATGTATAAGGTGCTCATGTATGGGATTTACTTCTCATTATAAATTTTTAAAGTAATAGTGCATTTTTATATCTCATCCCAATAAAGACTTTCTATAGTTAGAGGGTATTGGGGTAATGTTTTATATTATACAGGAGTATAAGTATGGGAACAGAGGTCTGTTCTTAAATATATTATGTTTATCCTGATTTAAGGCAGTTTTCCCTTAAAGTGACAGCGCTTATTTTAAATATTTTATTTATTTGCAATTTCGTCTGCTTCTTTGTTCATGGAGCTTGAGTTTTCTCCTATGGACAAGTGTTTGTTATGCCTTAAATTAATCCAAAGATTTTGATAGCCTCATGTCTCTCAGGATGATGCTGTTTAGGCATAGCCACAGCTTTCTCCTCATATGTCCCAAGCCTTTAATGGCTACACATACAGTGCCCTGCTTTTCCTCTCCGTCTCCTGGAGGAGTTTATTTGCAGAAACTGTTGCGCAGGTATCCTTTGGGTATCTGTGGCATTAGCTGCTTTTCCTATGTTATAGGGAATTTGCAAGAGGAATATAAGATGTTCAGATGGTAAGGTTTCTGTTCTATCTACTGCTACACTGGTGTCCTACCTCATAAGTTTGAGGAGGAGGATACGCCGGTAGCCTCTGAGGGTGAAATCTCAGATTTGAACAGTATAATTCCTTCATCTGATGCTGAAGTAGTATCCTTCAGATTTTACCTTGAACACCTCTGTGTATTGTTAAAGGAGGTTTTGGCTACTTTGGATGACTCAGATACGCCTGTCATTGTCAACTCTAAGATATCTTGTAACCTTAAAAGTTACTATAATGTGCTTCCCCTGTGTAAGTGTTTCCTGAGACTGTGCAACGGAGTTTATTTCTCAGGAATAGGAGAAGACAGGGATATCTTTCCACGTCTCCTGTCTTACAGGATGTTTTCCTGTCACTGACTCCATTTAAGATTCATGGCACACGGTGCCTAAAGTAGAAGGGACTATTTCTACTCTGTCTAAGAGAACTACGACCCCTATAGAGGATAGCTGCTCTTTTAAGGATAAATGGACTAGCTGGAGGCTTATGGTAACTGTGTCAGGTGCGGCATCTTTTGGGTGCAATGCCTTGTCTGATTTAATTTTGGTAGAGTCTCTTTTGGGACCATACAAGTTATTCAGCTGGGAGACAAGATATCTGGCTTCACTGTGCTAGCCCACTGGTGGACAGTGTTTTTTTTTCTGGACTAGCAGGAATTTTTCTGATATTTCAGGTGGAAAAGGGTCTTTTCTACCACAAGACAAGAAGGATAGACCCATAGGACATCAGAGTAGAGACCTGCAGCTGAGTCTATATCTCCATGAAGGGTTGCCCCCAATCTAGCATCGGACCAAGAGGGCGGCTGAATTTCTCTGTTTCTCTACAAGCATGGATATGAGATGTCTCAGGGTTGCTTAACAGAATTCAAATCCTTTCTTCCCAGAGGCGGGTTCCATTTCTCATGTTTATCTGCGGACCAGATAATAGAGAGTTTTTTTCTTTTGTATTGCGTTTGGGACTTTTTCTTCCCTGGGATTGATAGTTCCAGTTCTTGTGAGGGAACAGGGTCTAGAATTCTATTCAAACCTGTTTGTGGTTCCCGTAAAAGGGGAACTTTTAGTTCTTTTCTAGACCTAAAGGGTAAAAACAAGTTTTCTTAGAGTATTGTCCTTCAAAGTGAAAACCATTGGTTTAATTCTTCCTTTGGTCCAAGGGGGTCAGTTCATGATGACCTTAATCTTGGAGGATGCGTGTTTTCAAGTTCCTGAGATTTGCTTTTCTGGAACCATGCTTTCTGACCATGTGTTCACAGGTGCTAATGGTGTTTTCCTCTGCTGGATGTTTGGGGAATACATGTACCTATACCATGTGCTTCTGTGAGCTCACCAGATGTCCAGGGGGGAGGGTGGGATAGTGGACAGAGAGGGAGGGCTTTGATTCAATCCTTTTAGTTTGTGGCTTTGCCACTGCTCCCAGAATTTATTCATTGGTTCTGGGGCTCTCTTGGCAGTGATCAGGTTTTGGGGAATTGCTGTGGCACCCTTCCTGGACGACATATTGGTTCAGCTGCCATCTTTTCAACAAGCTATTGTCTTTTCTACATTCCCACGGATCGGAAGTCTATCTGGAAATGAGTTCTCTTGTTCCAGCTACAGGGGTAGTTTTTTTAAGGAACATAATAGTTTCCCTATCTATGAAAAGATTTCTGACAGTGATCAGAAAATCAAAGATTCTTCCCTCTGAGAATTCTGCTGCCAGGCATTCTCTGATAGTGGAACGGGGATTATGCAGAGATTCTCTCCCATGGTGGTTTTCTCAGGAGCATCTGTCTCAGAATGCATGTTTCCAGAGACCTTTCTGGGACGTTTGCCTGTTGGGCTGGGGACTTGGGAGGAGTCTACTTTCCCCATAACCATCTTGGTGTTGAGAGCCATCTACAATGCTATGATGGCTTGGCCTGAATGTCTTTAGTCCGGTTTATCAGGTTCAGTGGTTTACATCAACCACCTGGGAGGAACCTGGAGTTCCTTAGCCATGCTGGAGGTAGCGTGGATTGTTCAGTGGGCGGATGCTCAAAATTGCTGTCCATCTTCTGGGAGTGGACTTCTTGAGCAGTCAGACATTTCATTACGGGTAGTGGGTTTTCCTTCCAGAAGTGTTCTACAGGTTAACCCTCAAATGGGGGTGCTGTAGTTGGGTCGGATGGCTGTACGCCAAGCTTCCAATGTGCGTTTAAAGATCAAGAGATCAGCAGGCTGCCCTGATAGATACAATGGCAGTTCCTTGGGATTTCAGTCTAACATACCTGTTTCCTCAGTTTGCTCCTCTTCCATGAGCCTTTGCTTGTATCGAATAGGAGAGAGCATCAGTAATTTTCATAGTTCCTGCAAGGTCTCACAGGATATGGTATGCAGACCTAGTGGAGATGTCATCTCTTCCACCTTGGAGATTGTCCCTGAGGAAGGGCTTTCTAATTCAGGGTCCATTCCTTCATCCACATTTCATTTTCTCTGAAGCTCTTGGCTTGGAGATTGAATGCTTAGTTTTGTATAAGTGTGGTTTTTCTGAATCGGTCATTGAGACCATGATTCAGGCTCGCCATCCTGTTTCTGGTAACTTTTACCATAAGGTATGTCATGTCTTCATTTATTGGTGTGAATCCAAGGGCTTCTCTTGGTAGTGGGGTCCTGTGATTTGTTCCTTTCTTCAGGTAGGTCTGGAGAAGGGTTTGTTAGTCAGTTTTCTGAAGGGTCAGATTTCTGCATTTTCTATTTTGTTACACAAGTGCCTGGCGGATATGCCAGATGTGTAATCTTTTTTGTCAGGTCCTGGTTAGAATCAGGCCTGTGTTTAAGTCTGTTGTTCCTCCTTGGAGCCTTAACCTTGTTCTTAATGTTTGGCAGCAGGCTTCGTTTGAGCCATTGCATTCTATAGATATTAAGTTATCTTGGAAGCTTTTCCTTCTTTTCGATATCTCTTCTGCTTGGAGAGTTTCGGAACTCTTCGCTTTGCAGTGTCATTCGCCTTACCTTATCTTTCATGCTGATAAGGCGTTTCTTCCTACAAAGTTAGGTTTTTCTTCCTAAAGTGATTTCAGATAGAAATATTATTCAGGAGATTGTTGTTCCTTCTTTATGTCCTAATCCTTCTTATCATAAGGAATGTTTGTTACACAACTTGGACGTTGTGCGTCCTCTGAAATTTTACTTCCAGTCGACTAAGGATTTTTGCCAGTCCTCTGCCCTGTTTGTTTGTTTTTTTCTCAGGAAAGCGTAAGGGTCAAAAGGATTCTTCTACTTCTCTTTCTCTATGGTTGAGAAGTATAATTCATTTGAATTATGAGACTGCTGGTCAGCAGCCTCCTAAATGAATTACAGCTCATTTCACGAGGGCTGTTTCCTCTTCTTGGGCTTTCAAATGAAGCTTCTGTGGAACCGATTTGCAAGGCTGCAACTTGGTCTTTTCTGCAAACTTTTTCCAAATTTTCCAAATTTGATATGTTTGCCTCGGCTGAGGTTTCTTTAGGGAGAATGGTTCTTCAAGCGGTGGTGCCTTCTGTTTAGGTCTGCCTGTCTTGTTCTCCCTCCCTAGTCATCTGTGTCCTCTAGCTTGGGTATTGGTTCCCAACAGTAAATGATGGCGTTGTGGACGCACCATATCTTAGGAAAGAAAACAATATTTATGCTTACCAGATAAATTTCTTTCTTTCCGGATAGGTGAGTCCATGACCCCACCCCTTTTTAATAAGACAGTTATTTTTTACTAAACATCAGGCACCTCTACACATTTGTATTCCTTTTTCCATTACCCTTCGGTTAAATGGGAAGGTAAGTGATACTTAACAGCTTTGCTGTGGTGCTCTTTTCCTCCTCCTACTGGCAAGGAGTGATATTCCCAACAGTAAATGATGACGTTGTGGACTCATCATATCCGGAAATAAATAAATTTACCAGGTAAGCATCAATTTTGTTTTCAATCCTTTATGGCTTCTTCTAAAAATAATTTTAAAATAAAAGTGTTAAAATATATTTATGTCTGTAAAATAATATAGTAACAGGCAGTCCCCAGGTTATGAACAAGATAGGTTCTGTAGGTTTGTTCTTAAGTTGAATTTGTATGTTAGTTGGAACAGGCACTTTTTTTAGGTGAAACTCTAGCCAAACATTTTTTTAGTTTTGGATAGCATAGGGAAAATAGGGAAGAATTGTGTTGGTATCTGTGCACCTGTTCAAGAAATTTCACAACACTTTCTGTCCTTGTGACAATTGGATTTTGAGTATTTTGGATCATCCTGGAAAGAAGGATTGGTGATAAAGCTCTATTTTCTCAGTTTGTAAGTACAAGTTGTACTTAAGTCGGATGTCTGTAACCCAGGGACTGTCTGTATTCAATGTCTTTGATTGTAAGTTTACTTCTTGACACCTTTACTTAATCAACAGTCAACAGTTCATATCTTTAACTGATTGATAATTTAGAGATTTATTATTTAAAAGAACACATTTTGCACTAGCACGTGGCTGTTCAAATGCTTAGTAAGGTAGACCCAACAGGTTTTCATGTTAGTGTGCCAGGTACGTATATAATCAGCATAATGGTATAGCGCAATATATACACACTCTATGTTCTTCAGCAAGGCAAGGCATATCCAACCTACACACACCTATGCAAAGCTGTAACTAATTAAAAAAAATCTCTTTGTGGAGGCCCAACTTTGAAATAAATTAATTATGGAGGGATTTTGTAACCTGAGAGTTATATACTGTTATACTGTTTATTTCTCTCTGTAAATATAGCAACCATACACATCAATATTTTTTCCTGCAGGGTCTAAAATATAACAAAATGTGCCTATTTCTATCATGTGCCCATCTTAGGGAAGGGAGTATATTGTCACACTGGAACAGACTTTATGGGCCCCATGTATTAAGAGCCGCGTGGACAAGGTTCCTAACTTGACAACCTGTCCACGTGGCTTTGTGGTGTACAAGCAGAGGGCCCTGTATGTCCACAGCCAATATGTACCATTACACACTTAAGCGAGTGTGCAATGCCACCCCCTTCAGCACCAATCATCAAGCGCTACCCAGGGTGCTGAATAAAAAATGGCCTGGCTCCTTAGCTTAGATTCCTGCTTTTACAAATAAAGATAGCAAGAGAATGAAGAAAATTTGATAATTGGAGTAAATTGGAACATTGCTTAAAATTGCATGCTCTATCTGAATCATGAAAGAAAAAAAGTGTGTTTAGTATCCCTTTAAGGAAAAACATTTTTGTCACTGAGTTATATATGTATATGTCTTCATTTTTTGATTTAAACCATAATCCTACAAATGTTTGGGGATTAAAATCTTCTATACAATGGACTTTAAAGTGACATGTACCCCAATTTGTTTCATGATTCTGATAGAGCATACAGTTTTAAAAAACTTTTCAGTTTAACTATCAAATTTGCTTCATTCTCTTTGTATCCTTTGTTGAAGTAGCAGCAATGCCCTAGCCAATGACAAGATGCATATATGTGCAGCCAGCAATCACAAGCTATTTTTCAGTAGTGCATTGCTAAAACAGAGACTACCTAAATATGTTTTAAACAAAGGATACCAAAAAAAAAAACAAAGCAAATTAGAGAATAGAAGTAAATTGTAGACTTGTGCGCTGCGGAAAAATTCATTCGGATGTTTTCGAATTTCGTTTTTCGGATCGATTCGAATTCAGATACATTCGAATGCATTCGTTTCGGATTCATTCAGATTCATTCGGATTCGAATAAATTCGGATGTATTCGGTTCGGATTTGGAAGTTTGGTATGTGTTAGGTGGGATGTGCTGTGTATTAGACTAGTATTATGTACTGTAATATTAGGTGTAACCCATAGCAGAGTGATATAACCTAATATACTGTACAATACTAGTGTAATTGTGAATAGTCCATGGCTTTCGAATGTAAAGAATAAATCCGAACTAATTCAAATTTATTCGTTAGTTTTGGTGCTACTTAATTCGGAAATTCGAATCGATCCGAAGCTCGAATTTGACAAATTTGTCCGAATTTCAATTCGCAATGTAACGAAATGCACATGTCTAATGTCTAGTAAATTGGAAAGTTTTTTTAAAACTGTGCAATCTGTCTGAATCATGAAAGTTTAAGTTTGACTGTTTCGTTAAGTCTATGAAAATCTTACATGCTTTTATTTGTATGTAAATTGCAAAATGCTTATCCCTGACATACTTTGTTTATTTCAGGTACCTTTGTCCTCATCACAATGGAAGTATTCCGCCAGGCAGTCAGGTGGCTAATTGCAAGTAATCAGAACGTTCCACTGGAGTATGAGTACTCTTGGTCTGTGGCTTGTGCAGCAGCAGCAGGAGCCATTTTAATATTTGGTGGAATTTGTTGCTTGCTTTTGGTATTGCCACCATTCCCCAAGAAGCCATGGGAATACTGTATGAAGAAAGGAAACAGCTCTTAAGTAATAAGTGGAAACGTCAAGACACATTTCTATAGCATTGGAGTAATAAATCCATTTGCTACCGCCTGGTTTCCACAGTGAAGTCCTTTGCTCAAGAGGACAAATATTTGTTTACTTAATCGTTATTTTTATGTACCGAATTCCTCTGTACAGTCAGTATCGAGACTGTAAAAATTGTGACAACTGTGAGGGAAGTGGACAATCAATTCTCACCTCTACTGGACCGGATGTTTCCCCCTCTGTAAATAGGCTTTGTAGCATTCAGAACGATCAACGTGTTTTATTTGGGGTGAAGGGAGAGAATATGTATAGAAACAATATTCACTTTGGTGTTATGTTATATTGTGCTATTAAAAGTTATTTTTATTTTGGTGAGTACTTGCATTAAACTAAAATTGTTATGTGATGTACAATTTGTAGCTTTGAAATTATTACTTTATACTAAGTTGTTATGATAATGTTCACTTTATTAAAGAAAGAATTTCTATGGAAAACCATAAGTAAAAAAAAAATATGTATCATGTCTGAAATCATGAAACCTTGTATGACGACTGTGATTATTAAGCATATCTTTTTATCATCAAAAGTTTTCCTAAACTGCACAAAATTTTGAGTTTTCAGAACAGTTTATGCATTGTATGCACTGATGACAAGAACAGTCACGTTCAGTGTACAGATCAGATATGAAACATTACTTGGTTTTTACATCCAGGACTCAGTAGCTAATTCTTTTTCCATGATCTTAACCTAAAGGAATTTAAGACTAGGCTCTATAATGATCTCAGGAGCTTGCTCATGTTTACGCTTATGAATTTATACAATGTCTAAAGGTTCAAGGCTATGGCCTTAAAGGGAATTTTATGTCAATTTTTAAAATATGCATAGTATATTGCAGCAATGATATATTTTAAGAAGCATGATGTATTAAAGAACAGCAATGCAAAATAGTTACCTGCAAAATAAATATTTTAAAAAGTATTTTAAACAAATGTTGCAGTTTGCAAATGCAGAGCAGTACAGAGAGACACTAAATTAAACAATAACCCCATATACACAGATGTGACAAAATTAAAATACAATTTTATCACAATTTAAAAAATGGCAAATGAGGATCACTTGTGAAACCATTGCATGAGCGTAAATAAGACATTGATCCATTAATTAAGCCCTGGAAAGCTTTTTTTTGTGCCTGGCTTCTATGGTTGTGTAGTGTTTAGTGTTTGTACCCATATGAAAATGAGCTTATATGGGCATCTACAGAAATTTGTCATTGTGGGTAACAAATAAAAACCCCTGAGCATAATAATATTAATAGCATTAGCAACATGTAAAGGAGGAGAGATTGGTACATATGAGCTGCACATCATATTAAAAATGGTGGCTCAGTGGAATCAAAATATTGGCTCAGATAGAGGGAGAATTTGCCAACCACACACACACACAGGCACCAATGTGAGCTAGTACATTTTTCCAAGCTTTTACTGAATTGCATTGTCTTTTGTAGGGCAGCCCTTCTGGGAGAGGGGTCATAATTCCCAATTTTATTAGGTGAATTACAGGAAAAGCAGACACTAAAGATGACAAATGAACATTCTATTGTTTTTAATTGTTATTGTGATTGATTTAACATTTTTATATGGGGGGGGGTTGTTCTTTGTTTTACTATCCCTTCAAAAAAGGTGTATTGCGGGAACTAATGAAATGTTTGTTACAACAATTGCAAAAACAGAAACTACAAAACAGCATAATGTAATACCCTAGTGTGTTGCTATGCACTGTGCTGACAGAGCAATTGCACATGGATATCTTACTCTGCTGCAGTTACAGAGCTTAAAATAACTGACTACCATGTGTGATATGCGGCCTCAATTTTTGCCATTCCCCCATGAATTATCTATCTTACAGTCCTTTGTTATTGGTTTTAAAAACAGCATTATTAACAGATCAAATGAATAGACAATGTATGTATTATGATTTAGAATTAGACACTACAATGAATGATTAAAAATATAGATTATAAAGCATTTTTAAGATTATGTTTCATTTTTTGATGTATCCAGTAAATAAATCTTGCATATGGTGGAAATTGTTATTGGACCATCCATTTGTAATGTTGGGGACACTAATATATTTGTCCTGCAAAATGCAGGCAATAGGCAATACTTCTTTAACTTGAAGAAGAAATCTTCTCTGCCTTGAAAGCTCTGCATGTCAAGTTTCAGGTGATCTTTAAAAAAAAAAAGTTTATTCTATTTAATTTTCGAAGACCAGAGGGCTTATGTATTGCTAATTACTGGTACATCAAACTTTCTATTAATCCTTTGATTTTTGTAACACTCAAGTCTAGAGTTGTGTATGTACTTGCTCTTTAATTAAAAAAAATGTATCAGTAATATAAAATTGATAGCTGCAGAACTCAGCAAAGCTTTATAGCACTCCCTGGAGTTTCAGAAGTAAAAAGACATCAGCTCCAGGATTATAGATGAAAATCATAAGTACCCAGTTCCAATACTGTAGGAAAATGAGCATTTATGTATTTATTTTAAATAACTTGCTACTTAAAAAAAATCAGAAATGTTTAGCTATATGTCATAGATTTACTAGTGCTAATAATACCAACTCCCTTTTATCGCATGCAAAACTGGGATAACCACAGTATTGTCATAAGTACTATTCAGCAATGTTAACGTGAGAAACACTGTTCTGCCAATAAACTATGCTGAGACTGATAAACATTCATTGTAACATATTTCATTGATAAATTAGGGTAACGGTTATTTTTGCAGCGTACAAACATCTACCCAAGAGTAAAGTTTCCCATAGCCACCTGCAACCTGCATGTAATTGCTACTACGGCAGGGTTCTCTGCCAGGTATTGGATACCGACTGTATCTCAAATGAAACAAATATTCAACAAAATGTTAAATACCAGTTATTACATAATTCACATTTTTTTATTTTTAAAAAGTAGAATGCAGAAAAAACAATATAGAATATTTAATAGAATATTGCTTATGTTTGTCCCAAGAATAATATTGCTAGAGCAAATGAAATATCTTATTCTGCTGACTCTCATTTAATAGAAAATGTAAAACTGCTTTATTGATTTCTTATATAAAGAGGTTATAAATTAGCAGGTATTAATAATATATATACAGTATATACTTTCAGAATAAATAGGACAATTCTTAATAGACAGTTGAGAATCAGCAAAACCTTTGAATATCAAATGCTTAAAGACAAAAGTTCTGTTTGCAAATTCATTTTTTTAAATACGTTTTGATAATCAGAACAGTAAAAGCCCTTACTTTTATATATTCTTCTATGAGATAATATTTTAAGGACTAAACATCACAGGCATTTGTAATAAATGTCTATAAAAAAAAACATACTTGGAAAAATATACATTTTTTAAAAAAGTAATTAAACAAAATAATATTTAAGCTTAAAATGAAAATAATTTTGCAAAGATTTTCAGATTTTGATATGTATGTCACAGGCAGAAGGTAAGATAATGAACGGACCCTACAGAAGTACTCTTAATGGTCTGGATAGTTTATTTCTAGAATTGCTAACTCTGCAGTAACATAAATCTTTGCTATTTCTTGTATTCCAATATGTATTGGTGGTGAGGCCTGACTCCCTATAGAGAAAGTGAATAAAGGTTAAATGCTGATCTTAATAATCTCTGCTTTATTTCTGCAAAAATATCACCATTTAAGTGTTCCGGGATATAGCTAAAGACTGGGCGTAGCAGCAGGACAGTGAAACAAGTATTAGATGAAGGTCTGCTAAAGTAATAGTTATTCTGGTCCCAGTACAGATCTAATTTCATCTTCAGTGATCGTAATCATGCTTTATTTTTTATTCCTAGTGCAGTCTCACCATTTGTGGAACTTGTCAGGACTTTTGTAAAGGGCATTTAAATTGTGGTAATTGATGAGAGGGCTATAAGAAATATGTAAAGTGATATTTTATAGAAAGCTGGATTATGCCCATTTCCTAAGCCATGCTAAATATACACATATTTTTTAATAGAAGACGGTTTCATTAGTTGCAATGGAGGCACTCATTTTACACAGATGACGAGAAAATCTATATATATGATACCACACATATTAATGTAGTTTGTGTGCATATATAAATATAAATAAATATATATATATATATATATAAATATATATATATATATATATATATGTATATATATATATAAATAATCATATTCATGGATATTAATGTGCGGATCAGTTTCGCAAGACATCGCTGAATGCGGAGAACAATATGCTCTCCGTATTCAGCATTGTCCCAGCAGCTCACAAGAGCTGCTGGTGCAACGCAGCCCCCTGCAGACTCACGGCCAATGGGCCGCCATCAGGGGGGTGTCAATCAACCCGATCATACTCGATCGGGTTGATTTCCCGCGATTCCTGTCCGCCTGCTCAGAGCCAATGGGCCGCCAGCAGGGGGGTGTCAATACACCCGATCGTACTCGATCGGGTTGATTTCCCGCGATTCCTGTCCGCCTGCTCTGAAGATTCGCCAGAAACAGGGGCCCACAGGCTCCGTTCGGAGCTTGATAAATGGGCCCCATTGTATGTACTTATAAAAAATGGAAGATGAGATTTCAAATATTTGCAATTACAAATATATGTTTTAGTACTTATCAAATGATTCTTATTTAATTTGATCAGTTATATACTGTATCATTTTCTTGAAAAAATATAGGATTTGATATGTAAAAAAAAATGTAAAGAAAAAAATCTGTATTCTTAATTTGTTTCTTAAGTAAACTGGTTTTTGGTGTCTTATCCTGATATGCAAAGTATTACATTTTGAATGTTATAAAATAACTCTGAAGTTGAAGAAAAATTCCTGAGATATTTTGGAGTGACAGACACATATGTTCTATACAAAGATAGTTTAGTTAGTGTCCACTGCCAGTAACCTAGTATCTCTAGGGTCAGGCATATCCCAGCCTTGACTTGTTTTTAACTGCTATAAATACACCTAAAAGCAAAAGTACACCAACTGCTGAAAAAAGTACAAAGATACAGTGCAAGAATACATTTTTATACTAACTGGATATGCTGCTAACTTTCCTAGC
This sequence comes from Bombina bombina, assembly GCF_027579735.1. Taxonomy (NCBI): domain Eukaryota; kingdom Metazoa; phylum Chordata; class Amphibia; order Anura; family Bombinatoridae; genus Bombina; species Bombina bombina. Next base: position 156,576,407 of record NC_069506.1, on the reverse strand, counting down.
AAGGACTCAATGCAATTTGAGACCCATCTTTTAGAGTATTTAAGGGAATCAGGGTGGGGTTTGGAAAACTTGAGCCAATGAATACAGATGAATTTATTGGAGTCGAGACAGAGATTCTGTTATGAACACAGAATGCTCAGTCAAAATGCTGCTAGGCAACCACCTGTATAGAGTTTATTAAAAAAAATGTTTATACTATACTAGTAGTCATGTTTTACAAGAATAAATAATAAGAGATCAGTTGTCCATATCTAGCCAAAAATTGTGCATTGTATAAGTGTTTGAGCAACTCACTGTTGAAGCTAGCAATTTGCATTTTCAGAATGCATTTAACCTAATTGCTGCCAGAGCTGTCTGCAGCACATTGCTATACAATACATTGGAGCACTTTCTTGAAGTCAAGGGTTTAAAACATAGTAAAATCACTTTTCGTAATAAATAGCTGTTGAAAGTTAAAAAGACATACATTTTATAGGTGCATACTAATATGCAATAGCATTAAATTGCAAAGAATTGTATACAAAATATTTTGTATATAAACATTTAAAAAGTAAATTTGAATATTAATTTTCTTATCTGACCTGCTGTGGCCAGTTAGGAAGGGGGCGGGGGATAAACAAACTATTACACTGAACAAGCAGTCACTGTGTAGAATGTAACAGGGTTAGGTCTCTGAAGTCAGAAGTATTCATTTAAGCCTCTCATGGAAAATATACAGGAAAATTAGGCAAATTAAATAATGCAGTATATTGTGAAGGATGTTTTCTTTTACTATGCATAATTAAAAATTTTATGGAACATTAATTTTGAGTTTTACTTGCTTTTTATCTAAGTTAAAGGGACAGTCTACTTGATTTTTGTTTTATTGTTTAAAAAGATAGATAGCTTTTTCTACCGATTCCCCAGCATTGAATAACCAACGTTGTTATAGTAATATAATTTATAACCTCTGTTTCTAAGCCTCTGTTGGCTGCCCCTTATCTCAGTGTTTTTTTTTTGTTTTTTTTTACTTTTTACAATCTTGCAGTATAACTAGACATTTCTAGTTCCTGTGTACCATATAGATAACATTGTGTTCATTCCTGGAGAATGATGATGGGTTCACAAGAACCAGCACTAATTGGCTAAAATGCAAGGTTGTAAAAAGCTACAAAAAAAGCACTGAGATAAGGGTCAGTTTGCAGAGGCTTAGATACAGATAATTAAATAGGTAAAAAGTATATTAATATAGCAGCAATGGTTATGCAAAATTGGGGAATAGGTAATAAAGAGATTATGGGGTAGATTTATCAAGTAGCGGATGCTGCAATCTACCCCCAATGTTTCCAGATCGCTGGAAACAAGAGTTAAGAAGCACTCCTTAACTTATCCCCCACCTCTGAGGTGGCGGACCGCAATAATCCTGATCAGATACGATCGGGATGATTGACACCCCCTGCTAATGTGCAGGGGGTTGCATTGCACAAGCATTTCACTAGAAATGCTTGTGCAGTGTTAAATGCCGACAGTGGCATGCTGTCCTCATTTAGCGATGTTGTGCGGACATGATGCGCTACAGCAGATCATGTTCGTCTGACATTTAATAAATATACCCTTATATATCTTCAAGTAGTCAGTAACTTTAATTATCATAAACATTCAGATTGTCTGCCCCTTTAACACAATTTTCTTATAAAATCTGCAAAGACTATGAATATGTAACGACATGTAATAAAGTAAAAGGTAAATACACCAACTAGGCAATTGCCTAATAAGCACAAAATTATAACACAAAAGAATAAATACAGGTATGCATGGTAAATAAAGTTATTATTATACAGTGACTTGGTCTTTTAATAATCTTTTATTTTGGTGTTTGTCTTCATAGTGTAGATGTACTGTTACTGGGAAATTATTCTGCTCAATGTCTTAGTGCATGTTGTTCAGCTACAGTGTGGTATTTAATACACTTTCAGAGGGCCAGCATATTCCTTTCTCCAGGAATGAACACACTTATCCTTTTACGTAGATTTGAAAGGTGATTATTTGACAATTCTCTATGGTACAAGGAGTGTGCAGAACACAGTACAGCCATGTAATTAGCCACTTCACTATTTAATTATAGTCACGACTTTAGTTATTCTGATATTTTTAAGAGAGCAGAAAGCTTCAATTGTCATTTTCACTTGTACATTACACTGTTCTTACATAAGCGATTAACAAAATCTAGGACATTGTTACAAATCAAGATTTCAAGTATTTGAACTCAGTATTCATATTTATTATGCTTACAAAATCATTTTTAATGTCCTGCAATTTTTCTGGAAATCTAATAAAATTAGAATATTAATGTATATTATTTTATTATTTATTATTTTATTTTATTTGCTAGATTTAACAATTAAATCTACTAAATATGCAAAACCTATTTTGTTGCTATAGAAGTCTATTATACATTCCTTTGCAATGTTATGCAGGCCTGTAAGAAAGCAAAGGGGTTTATTAAAATCAAAATAGGGGGTCTACTGATTGCTTAGGAGATTGGTCTATCCAGTGGTAGCAAAGGGGTTAATGCATTTTAAATTAAAGCTCTGACTGACCAGAGAATTCTTGTGAAAATTAATATTATTCTAATTTTCTGTGTAAATGCCAGATTTGTTCCTGATTATATTGACTATTAGTGATCTTAGACATAATAAAATACCTTTGTTTAAAGAAAACTCAAAATGCAGAAGAACTGTCTGAACATTCAAAAGGTAGTGTAATATTTAAATATATAAGGAACAAAAATATTTTATATGAGTGAGTGAAGTATTTTTACAATTACATAAATACTTTTTCACTGCTATATAATTTTAATAATGGCCAAGTCTGTAAATATTTGAGATTGAACATTAATATATATTACAATTTGTTTTTATTGAAATGTCTTTTTCTGTCCATGCTCTGGGCTATATTTAATAAACGTATGCAGATATTTTGAAAGAACAAAAAAAAATGTTCGGATATTTCCTTTTAACAAAAAAAAAAACTAAAACAATAAACTTGAAACTGAAACACTAATGATGGTTGTGAATGTCATTATTTTAATATATTAAGAGTAAACAGGGTCGGCTCCAAGGGGGGGCATTGGGGGGCAATGCCCAGCCAAATAGAATGCTGTGCCCCCTTAAAAAATATTGATATGATAATACCCTTTAAAAATAATAAATAAAATAATGAATTGTTATATAATGCTGCATGCTGGGGGCCGAACTGTGAGGTCGCATCACGCATCTGCAAGGAGCTCTGTGTCTTAACCTCTTATTTGGAATTGGAAGTTAATTATAGACTTTTTGGACTTGTCTTAACCCTATTAATTTTACCTATCATTAATTACTCATTTTTTTAAACAATAGACCATGATAAGAATATGATTGTATCATATAAATATAAGTCTATACATGTCTACCGGCTTCTATCGACACCTCAAAAGTGCACTGTGATCTTAGGCCGGGCCTAAGATCACAGTGTCTTTTGAGGTGTCGATAGAAGCAGGTAGCCATTTATAGACTTATATTTATATGATACAATCATATTCTTATAGGTTCACAGTACATAGGTTGTATTAAGTAACCTGATATCCGTTAGTTATTGTGAAACAGGTATAGCTAAATCTAATCTACAAAATTACCAGTACCTGAAAACCTAGTATCCTCACTGCTATTGCAAACAAAGTAGTTTGGGGTGCATGGCTGTTTAGGGAGCATAATTGAGATTTGAGAATGAGTTTAAGGGTTTTGGATCATGGTGATTAAGGGGTGAATTGTTTTTAAGGAGCTATTGCACTGGGGGTCTCAAGTTTAATGGCTCTGTTTTAGTGCACTGCATAGGATTTAGTCTTTATTCTTTTACCTAGTGATTTAGCACATATTCTCTAAAGGTTAATAGTGGGGGATAAGTCAGCCAGTAGCTACACTTTCCTGCAGAGTATGTAGATCTTCTCTTATTTTGACTCTCATACATGCTTTGTAAATGCGTGCCCCCTCATTAAAAATAAATGCCCCCCTATTTCATTCATTCTGGAGCCGACCCTGAGAGTAAATAAGTGGAACTTAGCGCTGACAGGAGTCCAGAACAAATAAGACAGTCCAGTCCAGTATTACCACCAGATGTCCAGTAAAGTCGCCAAAAGAAAAAGAAAAGAAGATTCTTAAAGGGACAGTCTAGTCAAAATTAAATGGTCATGACTCAGATAGGCCATGCAATTTTGAACATTCCCTTTTACTTTTATCTTCAAATTTGCTTTGTACTCTTTGTATTATTTGTTGAAAGCTAAACCTAGGTAGACTTATATGATAACTTCTAAGCCCTTGCAGGCCGTCCCTTATCTCACTGCATTTTGACAGTTTAGATAGCATTGTGCTAAATTCCATGGAGTTACTTTTGAGTCAGCACTGATTGGCTAAAATGCAAGTTTGTCAAAAGAACTTCAATAATGGGATAATCACAGAAGTAAAAAGTGTATTAGTATAACCGTGCTGGATATGAAAAGCTGGGGAATGGGTAATACATTGTGGAGTAGTTTGTCCCTTTAAATGCCTATCTTCCCTGAATAGCATACATTTTTACTGGCTACATATGTCCTGAACCTTTACACATAGTGCCAGAAAGAAGTATCAAGCTCTCATGCTGCATTATGGTGCAAAAGCAGTGTAGACAAAAAAAATTATATAACGGTTCCTGCTGGTTTCCAAGAGCCAAAATGACCATTTGTGCTCTTTGTGTTAGTGGTAATTGTGTATAGTGGGAAATGAAATTACTACTCTTTTTGCACAATTGGCAGTTTTGGGGGGAAATGACTGCTTTATTAATATTATTTGCAGCCACGGAAATGGTAAAATCATTGCTTTATTTGTTACTTGCAGTCAAAAGGATAAAATCACTGTTCACATGCAGGGGGAGGGGTTATTGTGTGACTACTCCTATTTCTTTTCCTGAGGCATCCACTGATTCTTTAGTATTTTTATGAAAGATGGCTGACAACCTTAAACATAGATGCATTGTTATTCAGTCTATTAAAAAAGCTATTTTTAAATTATGTAATACATTTAAATAGGTAAAAAAAAATGCCCTTCTTGGCCCTTAAAGGGACATAATACTCATATGCTAAATCACTTGAAACTGATGCAGTATAACGGTAAAAAGCTGACAGGAAAATATCACCTGAGCATCTCTATGTAAAAAAGGAAGATATTTTATCTCAAAATCTCCTCAGCTTAGCAGAGTAAGTTCTGTGCAAAATGTTATAATCAGTTGCTGCCCAGCTGTAGGTAAAAAAAAATAAATGAAGAAATTAACAGCAGCCAATCAGCATCAGCAGTGTTGAGGTCATGAACTCTTTTCCTGTGATCTCATGAGATTTCACTTAACTCTCATGAGATTTCATAGTAAACTTCCTTAAACTTAATAGGGAAATAAGATGAGAATGCATGAATGCTCGCTCCTTCCGCTGTCCCGGGACAGACATAATGATTTGCTGCTTAGAAGTCCTTTACAATGGGATGTGGCTGGAATTTTTGAGGTAAAATATCTTTCTTTTTTACATAGAGATGTTCAGGTGATGTTTTCTAGTCAGCTTTTTACAGCTATGCTGCATCACTTTCAAGTGTTTCAACATTTGGGTATTATGGCCCTTTAACTGAGCAAAAAGAGAGGGGTTTTATAGGAAAATATTACTTTCTGTCTCAGTTTCTTTATTAAATCATTTTATTCTATTTTCCATCTTTTTCTTTTTCCTTCTTTTCATTACCTCCTCTTTTTTTCAACCCTATTTGTCTCTTACTATTCCCCTTTCTATATTGAAATCTCTACACCCTCACACCCCTTTTTTATCCTGTCGCTTTCCCACTCAACATGACTGAGTGGAACATTTTTATAGCAGTTGATACAGAAAGTTAAGGGCATTTACAAACATATTTTTAAACTGCTTTATCAGTTCCTACTTGTTGCTTTTAGTTTCCCACTACAATGAAGCTAAATGGTTGTAACTCAATATTCAAACAGTCAGCGTGTATAGTAATTTATAAACTTCAAAGGTTACAATAGAGCAAGTAGCATATTAACCTGTAACAAACATAGTAAAACAACAGCCTTATTCCTTCATTTGCTGGTATCATTTATATATCCCGTTCTCAACAAAGATTTTATATCTCTTTAAATTAGGGAATGGCAGCACACCCTGCACTATATTAGTAAAATATATACTACACCTCACCAACACCTTGTTAAGTGCACAAATGGGATAGGGTAACTGCAAACCCCCCTTCACAGAAATCAAATATCCAAGAATACTCCCACAGCACCATGGAATGTTTAAAAGTTTTATTGAAACATACAGATCCAGGCCATCACAGGTGACTTTTCCAGTTTAATCACCCTTAATCATGCCATGATTAAGGGTGATTGAACCAGAAATGTCGCCTGTGATAACCTGGAAATGTATGTTCCTATAAAACTTTGGAGCACACCCTGCACTATTATTTAGCACTTTATTATTTCCATCAACAGGACTCTGTGTAACAGATCAAATTGATTAGTGCAGTTACTGAAAGGCAAATATCAGGACAGCTAGAATTCCACTGGTAACATGGAGATCCTGTGGTAGAAAGACTATGGGCTCCCTTTATTAAGCTGCGACAGCAGCTTCGGAGACCCAGTTTATCAGAATCAATGGGCTTTACTCTATACTATTTATCATGTTGATGAAATAAATATTTTCTATTGCAAGATGCAACCAAATTATTTATTCACTACTTAAGTTCCCCTTGATGTGACCCTCTCTAAGTAATTATCCTCCAACTCATTTGTCTACACTTAAAGTGATAGTAAACTTTAGCTATTCAAATGCCATATATGTAATTTTTGCCATTTAAAAGTATATGTGTAACTTTTTTATCTATCAGTGAAAAGGGTTAAATCTGTACCTATAATAATGTTTTAATTACAATATTATGCTGGCCTACTGGGATGATTTTTTTTTTATGACAATTCCAATAAACATTCAATCAGTGTGCATGTTATATGACACTCTTGAAGTCCATCTTTTTGAAAACCTATGTAGAGAGTGGATGGGACTGCTCTCTATATCACAGCCCAGCCAAAAAAGGAAAAGAAGGGGCAGAGGAACAAAAGATACCAAGTAGGATTATAAATCTTTTATTCTATAATTTATATCACTTTTTTTATTTTTGTATTATTATTATGCGGTTTTACTTGTGCACTAATATATTTTTCATTGAAACATTCTTAAAGTCTGAAATGTACCATCACTTTAAATCCATCAACAACCTTGTAGCGTGGTTTACCTAACTAACTCACTGCATCACTGACCGCTTTACATATTCAAAAACTTAAAAATTCTCCAATTTTTTTTATATTAAAAGGGACAATAATGTCAAAATTAAACTTTTATGATTCAGATAGAGCATGCATTTTTTTTTTTAAAAAATAACTTTCCTGTTTACTATCAAAATGTGCACAATATTTTTATATGAACACTTTCTGAGACACCAGTTCACAGTATATACTTATTTGCATTTTATGATTGGCTGATGGCTGTCATGATACAAGGGGAAGGGAAAATAGAAGTAACTTTGAAATTTGTCAGAAAAAAAATCTACTGCTAATTTTAAATTCAGACTAAAGAGCCCATTTATCAAGCTCTGGAAGGAGCTTGAGTGCCTGTGTTTCTGGCGAGCCTGCAGGCTCGCCAGAAACAGCATTTATGGAGCAGCGGTCTAAAGACCCCTGCTCCATAACCTGTACACCTGCTCTGAGCAGGCAGACAGACATTGCTGCACGATCGGGTTGATTGACACCCCCTGTTGGAATCTGCAGGGGACGGCGTTGCACCAGCAGCTCACAAGAGCTGCTAGTGCAATGCTGAATACGGAGAGCGTATTGCTCTCCGCATTCAGCAAGGTATGGCGGACCTGATCCGCACTGTCGGATCAGGTCCGCCAAACCTTTGATAAATAGGCCCCTAAGGGCCCAATGATCAAAGTAGCATCACAATAGTTCTATGTTCTAAAGGTATCTGCATCTCAATTGAAACTACAGGTAAAATATACTGAAGATAGTTTAGATATTTGTCTGGCAGAACTGTGTCTCTTTGGGAGCCTGGCAGAATATTTAGCCCTCTTGATTTCTGTTCACATCAATCGCTTTGACCTTCAAAAGTTAAAGAATCCAAAATAGTGTAATAACCTCACACAATGGTTAAAATCAATGGAAAATACTCACAGGGTTCAAAACGATAAACAGCTTTTATTTCCGGAATCACCAGCAAGACAGCAATGAAATATAGCTTCATGAAATTTATAAGGGCGGTGGTATTCATGAGTCAGCAATATTACTTAAAAAAATACAAATCAAATTTTAAAAAAAATCCCCAAAATTAGTTTTAAATAGAATTTAAAGAAGAATGTGCTTTATTGACTAAAGTGTTAAATAAGGAATTTATTGATAAACCAGTATTCCATTTTTTGTTAAAAGATGACTCAATCACACCAATATTTTATTTTTTTACCCAAATTACATAAAGACCCCACTAAACCATCTAGGCACCTGATTATTAGCGGCAAAGATCCACTGACTTCACATTTATCTTCCTTTATAGACTTTCACCTACAAAAATATGCTCAACAAGCAAAATCATACTTAAAAGACACCATGGAGGGGAGTGGCTAAGAGGCGGCGATGATCAGTCGCATCTCATGAAGCTCCTGAGACTTTTCTTTTAATTTATAAATTGCCTTCAGATATAGCTCTCATCTCGCCCTATATTTCTAGGATCCCACTACTACTCATCCGGTAGAACTGAGATTTACCGAGGTTTCCACACCAGACCACCCAGGAGCTGATTTAGCCAACTAAGATCTTAGGCGTCACCTTCTGCTGGAGCCTACAACAACCTTCATCGACTATTCAAGCTACACAGTTTTTCCACTGAGCTCCAGGAGTGTGCTCTACTAATATTTCTTACTTGAGGACTGTGACTCTAATAGGGTTATCACACCCATTACTCTATATGGAGTAACTAATTGAATTAGGAGACGGCCTATACACTATTACGTTACTATCTTCTCAACCCCCCCCCCCCCCCGGTAAGCTGGGGTTTTACAGGCCTATCCAATTGCTAGCTTTACATAGCAGGATGGAGGAGTTCCGTTTTACCGCATTACCTTACTCCGGGACCATGATCGTAAGATGGACACAGAGTTTGCTGATCTTCGAGCTACCATCAGAGAGGCGTTGACGGAAGATGGCGACCAGCAATTACTACCACCTAAGCATGTCCCCACTGTAAAGATACACCCTACTACAGATTGGACCTTAAAGTATAGATCCAAAGAGCCTAAGGAGACCCCGGGACCAGTTGAGGCTGACAGCTCAGGGGGAAGCCCAGAAATACACCATTTCCCCATTTCACATGCTCCATCTACAACACTGCAGCAATTCTGGAAATTGAGCATGGCTCTGCTGTCTGACCTGGAACAACCCACAATTGAGGAGCGTATGTCCAGTCCCCAGCTACCTACTCCAACTGCAGATGGAGACCAGAAATTTCTCCTCACACCCTTGGTGCCCTGTTCAGGGGATGCAGCCAGCTCCTGGGTGGGATACTGGGGACTTTCTCAGAATCACTTTGCAATAGAATGACCCTATGAGTGGGTCGCGATCTTGACAGCTGCTCCTTCAAGATGACTCACCACAAGAGACTGCTGTGATCTTTCCTTGGTCTCAGACAGCTACCTCCATACAGAATGGGACTTATTTCACAGCAGGTCGGACCAGAGCAGAACTGGCATAGGCTAGATATACACCTGTTCCTGGGGTGCATATTAGGTCTGCACCTATGTCTGAACTAAGTGTGGACCCTATTCAAGCACATACTTCTCTTTTTAGCATGCAGCTAATGGTTGAATTATCTGTGTTTAATATGCAACCTTAATACTGTACCTATTTATATTATATTGCGTTCTCCCTAGTGTCCTGATCCAGATTTATTAGGTTACAACTATGTAGTGGACACATAAACAGCCCCCCAACACATGTCTCAGACATAATATCCCCTACTTATAGCCACCTAGCGGAAATAGCACCCGCCACATGCTTTGGTATGCGACAACTGGGGGCTCTGATCTAGACAGGTGCAAGTACATTGACTACTTTGAATTAGCTGTTGATGTATAAAGTTTACAATATTGCTTAAGACGTGTCGCACACACCTACTCTGGGATCTTGGACTTGTACTGGCTGCTTCTGCTTAGAACGGAATCTTTTTTATCTTATTTAATGTTTAACTGATTCATACGCATTTATATGCCCTAGAGCAATTCAGGTTTCAGACCAGTTTACTTCTCATAGCTGACATATGTGTATAGTATGCATCTGATCTAGATGGGGCTATAGTATAAAGGTGGTATACTGTATTAGTTTTTTTTTTTCCTAAGAAAGAAGTTTGAAACTCTGATGGGGCTTTTATACACCTTCACTTCCCACAGCTTCCCTCCTGCTAATCACCAGGATAGCCATTGCGATCCACTGATATCTCAGCTCTGATGTCCAGGATCATAGTTAACACGTTTACTTCTTGCTCCCACCCAGAAATCTGCACATACTTATATTTATACCAGTCTACCTTCTCTATGTAGATCATGGAGTTACCTATACCACTTAATAGAACTGAGTGTTTTTTTTTTGTTTTTTTTTAAAAAAAATTTAATTTTATTTTTATTTTTTATTTATTAACAGCCCCACGTGTTCTAAGAACTATAGAACTCACCATACTCCTCAGCTTAAAGACCACCCACCCCTAAGACATAAAATATTCTCTTTAACTCTTTATCCTATTGGTCAGTTCCTTATAGTTACCCATTACCTATACAAATAGGCATAGTTTTCTCTATACCTGTACCTTATGTTTCAACCCTCAATGGACAAATATTCCATCATGCTCCTACTGTGAAGCATTGTTTTGCTAGTTTTAATAGGCCCAGGCCCCCTCCCTACCTTACATAAGAGCAGCTCTTGACTGCTGATCTCCCCCCCCCCCCCACCTCTGAATACCTAGGTCCAAAAGTGACCATTTCAGAAGCCAATTTCCTCCGCTAGATTACATTAGCCCACATGGGTCCAAGAGTGACCTCTCATGTTAAAAGAGGAAGCAACCATAGAAAAATGTTGAAAAAAACTGAGGTTCAAGATACCTATGCATAACAACCCAATGTGATATGCTCTTCTCATCTAATGTTACATGTAAGTTCTATTCTCTTATGGTTATATATATTCTGTGTAAGCTTTCTTCTCTCATTGTTATATGGGTGATGTGATGCTTCATTCCTGTTGTATAACATGCACAACCTCAATAAAAAACTTATTTAAAAAAAAAAAAAAGACACCATGGGGCCGATTAAACATCCCCAGAATGGTGCCTAATGCACCTGTTTTCGCACGAGCCTCCAGGCTCCCCGGAAACAGGAGTTAAGAAGCAGCGGTGCTCCTTAACTTGTCCGCTGCCTCTGAGGCTGTGGACATCAATCCGCCTGATCGAATACGATTGGGTTGATTGACACCCTCTGCTAGCGGCCGATTGCCCGCAAATCTGCAGGGGGTGGCCTTGCACAAACAGCTTACCAGAACTGCTTGTGCAATGTTAAATGCCGACAGCGTATGCTGTCGGCATTTAGAGATGCAGGGTGGACATGATTCGCTATAGCAAATCATGTCCGCCCGGGGTATGATAAATCTACACCCATGTATTACAGATTCTAAACTAATTGGAGTGTCAACAAAATTATATTTGGATAACACTAGATGTAACTTCACTTTACTCAGTAATTGAACACAATAAAGGTTTGAATGTCATCAAATGGAAATTAAAAATAGATCTGGGTCAAGATCCTTGTTTGTTAAATTTCATTATTGAAGCTATAAAATACATCTTAACGCATCATTTTTTTTATTTGATGACAATTATTTTCTTCAGATTTGTGGGGCTACCATGGGCACCAAGTTTGCACCAAGTTATGAAAACATCTTTATGGATTATTTTGAATTCCATTTCATATGGGATAATAATCCTTTCGGTGCAAACTTAGTGTCCTGGCATCGTTACATAGATGACATTATATGTGTTTGGGATGCTAAAGTTAGTAAGATACAGGATTTTGTCATGTACATTAATGAGAATAATTTATCCTTAAGATATACCCCTACTATTCACACTTCTTAAATAGTTTTTCTAGATTTGTTAATTCAAATTGTGGATAATAACATTGGAACTAAAATCTTCTTTAAATCCTGTGCTGCAAATACCTGTATTAATAAGAACAGTTTCCATCATTCCAATTGGTTGAGATCTGTACCTAAAAGCCAATTTCATAGGCTTAAACATAGTTGTAGTAATACAGAAGATTATATAAAACAGTCTCAACCTATGCAACAGAGGTATGTTGAGAATGGTTATGACTGGTGGGACGTTGAGAAAGAAAGGGCTCTCATTCAATATAGAGATAGAGGTGATTTTTTTAAAAAACTAAATACCCCCAGAGTAACCAAGAGCCTGTTGCCTTTCCTCCTTTTGTGACCACTTCAACAAAGACTTTAAGAAAATGAATTGCATTGTTGGGAAAAATTGTCATAATTTGGCAAAAGATGAAATACTAAAGAGACTTATTCCTTATGAACCTCAGATAATTTATAATAGGGCTAATTCTAAAAAAAACATGTTAGCACCTTCTTTAATACAAGGTATGCAGCCTAAACCTCCTCTCACTTTGTGTAACCTTACTGGATTTTACTCATGCAGCAGATGCAAAGCATGTAATCATGAAAAATATGTAATTAAAGGGACATTAAACCCCTCAAGATATTAATATAACTTGTTTAATTACATGTAGTAAAACAAATTTGCAATATACTTGTGCATTTTGTTCTACTTTTCTGTAATTTAATTCTGAATATTGTAGGCTTTCCATTTCATGTTAAACATGGAAGTGCAGACACAGCTATATTCCATGCATTCATTGGCTGCACACTCTAGTAAGTAATTGATAACCATTCCTAATTGGCCTCAGCAGAGAAGGTAACCACTGCTTTATGGACATAAGAATGTTACACTTTTTTTTTCAATATTTATACAACTTATATAATTTTTAAAAATACATGTACAAATTATTCTCTTGCAAAACTTTGCTTTGAATACAAAATTCAAGCAATCATTAATTTAGTGTTTAATGTCCCTTTAAGTCTTTACTTTGTTTAAGACAGGGAAGGAGTTTCCTATCAAATCTTTTATTAGCTGCAAGTCCCCCAATGTTGTTTATTTACTTATGTGCAGTTGTGGAGTGCAATACTTAGGACAGACCCCTATATTTTTGAGGACAAGAATACAGTACTAGAACATTTTAATAAAATAGAAAAAATAAAATGGATCATGGAGTAACTATACATTGTAACAAATGTCATCAGTATATCGAAAATAAACATCTTTTTTAAATGGGTAGGTATAGAAAAGGTTAATCAACCATGGAGAGGAGGTAATTTAGAATCTTTACTTTTAAACAGAGAAATGTGGTGAATTTTTAACTTCAAAATATTTAGAGAATAGGGACTTAAAAATGACACTAAAGCAACAGCCTTTTTTATAGTTAATTCACAAACACTTGTCTATTTAAATTAGTTTTACAGAGTAAATAGGGATTTATTAATGTAAAAGTTTCCCAAAACATAAAAGGGAATAATTTATTACGTTTGGGATTATTAATATTTCTGCACTATTGACACTAATGTTTATATTATATATTTTTTATTAGCATTATGATTTTAAACAATGGAACTTTATGGCACTATCTGACACGACCAATTGGAAAAGAGACACTATATTGGGATAAAAGGACAAAGAGACTAGAGATTGTCATTGGAATTAGGTTTTCATTTGTCTGTAACACAGTTTTGTAATAGAACCTATTTTCTAAATGTTGATTGGTGAAAAGTGGTCATGTGATGAATCAGCATGTGACCGGCTTCCATTGCATACCTGATTGAAAACTTTTATGTAAAAACAACCTGTTTGAGAACTGGAAATAATCTGAAGATGATTGGTTAATTTTTCCACATGACCTGAACACGTATGAATAAGTAAATGTTTTGTAAATACTTCATCACTGGCCAAATATATATGTTCAGACCAAAGTTTAGTGAAAGTATTTGGAAATTGTTATCTGTTAGATTGTAAGTCATCTTGCTATGATGGGACACAATTACTCTTAAAAACATTTTTTGAAAAAAGAAATTGATTTGGTTAGAGACAATGGTGTTTGAATGTATAGGTCCTATTAAGCAATCGACAAGGTGACTGATGTAAACCGCCTCTAGACAACTGTGGAGTGGGTGTGTCAAAAGACCGGTAGCCAGTGTTATATCAATATATATACTGATGTTTCAAGCTAGGCTATCACAGCTTCTTTTATATTTTTTATGTGCTCTTGAAAAAGGAAATATTCTAAAATTGCTAAAACGCTGAGAGATTTTTAATATTGTTTTAAATACATTTCATGAAGCTGTATTTCATTGCTGTCTTGCTGGTGATTCCAGAAGTAAAAGCTGTTTATCAATTTCAAACCTGTGAATATTTTCTATTGGTTTTATCCATTGTGTGACATTATTACACTATTTTGGGTTCATAATCTTTTGGAGGTTAAAGCAATTGATGTCACTGGAAAGCAAGTATAAATATTCAGCCAGGCTCCCCAAGAGACACAGTGCAGCAATCTCTTTCAAGGGAAGTGATTTACACAGTTTAATACTTATTGAATATCCGAAATATTTTGAAGGAATTGGGTGCTTGTGTGAAGGTAGTCTTGCAAAGAGTCATTTTAATGTACTTCCCAGTGGGATGGACGTGTGGAGAAATGTTCAAAGCAGCAACACATTGTGCAGTGGGAGTTTAAAGTAAATTATCTCTTTATACAATATTGAAGTTATATGTGTTAACTGAAACTGAAAATATTTTTTTACAATACAATAGTGAAACTTGTAAATTAATAATAAACCCATTCAACTGGGGGTTGTGGGTATGTTGTTTATGCGAATGCAGTGTTTTATATATATATATATATACTGTATATATATATATATATATATATATATATATATATATATATATATATATATATATATATATATTGCTTCAATGAAAAGGAATACCGCGATCATGCTAACTTGCACACATATTACTTGGATTTGGGCAAGTGGAGACCTAGCATAAGGTGTATAAGTTACAAATGTACACAAAACACAACACAAATACATAAAAAAGGGTTACACTTATATATGCACTATCTGACAAAAATTATTAATAGAAATATTATTAAAAAAAAAAGGATTAAAAGGTATATGGTATATGACAAGGTATTGGAATGGGAAAGGCTATCATGGAGATATATATGTGTCTAAATATGTGTATAGTTGTATATATAAATATGTGCATATATGTGTATAAACGTGTATTTTTATATGTATATACATAGATATATAAACACATATATATATACATATACACAAACACACACACTTTATATATAATATATATATATGTATATATTTGAAGAGGATATTGCACTCCCACTCGCCAAATTACAAGGAACAGGGTGCATAAACGGTCAAATAGAGCAATATAAATATGCACTCTCTGGATTTAAAACACAGCACTCTTTATTATGTTGTGACATTTCGGGGGATTCAACCCTTCCTCAGACAATTCAAAAGTGATACAAACAGTGTTTAAATGCATAACAAGCCCCTCCTTCAACAGGATCTAGCCAATCAGCTAGAAATATGACAAATAATTTAATGTGTGTGTTATCATAGCAACTTCTTAAAAAACAATAACATAAAAAAACATGTGTCTAATACTCAATAAATAAATAAAGTCATCCGACTAAAATATGTAAGTACATGCGATGTGTTAAGAATAATCGTAATCAGTGACCACGAATGTGTAAAATGATAATATGGACCTTTATACGTAACTATATAAATGTAGACATATAGCTACCAATGAATGTTGAATCAATACATGAAGCTTCACTATATTTAAGCACTGATACATTAATGCTATTTATGTTTACCAAACAGTGATTGAAAATAAGCATATCTACTGAAAACTTACGATCGCCATTGGCAAACAAACCAAAATCGCATTCACGGGGATAAGGGGCGTGGCAATAATGTCATCTCATGACACATCGTTAACATCCAATCAGGAATATGTATTGTGTGTTGCTATGGCTGCCGAAAGACAACGCTATAGAGTAAAACCTAATATAGATCAACAACATTGATCACATAAATAACATATAGCTGTTATATCCCCAGGTCTATAATGCCTATATGCACAAGGTCAAGCAATGGAAATCAGATATCAGTCTTATTTATGCGGCAATATCAATCAGTGTTATGGGTTACTATGGCAATTACTAAACAACCTATGGGAGCTAGTCAGTATGTCACGTGTAGATGAGGAATGTAAAAAAAGTATAATAAGCATTGATAACAACACATTTGATAGATACCTCATTGTATATATTCAGTGTATCATTACAATTGATATATCCTAGGCATATCATGAAAAGGGGGACATAAAACTAATGGAGTACAATCCCCGCAACATATTCACGTGGATTCTTCAAAAAAGGGGGAATGAATAAATTAACTCACATTAAATTACTTCATGCCATAAATAAAAGGACTCCTAGAGGAAAATACTACATACAATTAGTTAAATGGACTCCTAAGGAAAAATAAAATAACTATAGCAAAAAAGTATCTGTAGCGAAAAAATAATGATAACTATAGCCAAAAAATTATATGTAGCAAAAAAAACATATTTTGAATTATTGTAAATAACATAATCAGTCCCAAAGAGACATCCTAACTCATAGCCAAACTTGCTAAGTAAAGAGCATTTGTATCTCATAGAGTATGGTAAGGAACCTAGTGAGGAATTCTTTGAGTCCGTCTGGGTGTAAAGTCCCCAATTTATGTATCCATTTTGTTTCCACCTGTAGGAGCTTTTTCTTCCTGTCACCTCCCCATCTCAGAGGGGGTACATGGTCAATAAGTAGGAAACAGAGATCTTTCACTGTGTGTTTTATCTTCAAAAAGTGGCGTGCTACAGGTTGGTCTGATTTACCATCTTTCAATGCAGCTCTTATTGCGCTTCTATGGTTCACCATCCATTTTCTAATATCGTCATCCGTATTACCTACATAATATATCCCACATGTATAGTTCAAAAGGTATGCCATGTATTTAGTGGAGCAAGACATGTGGAATTGGATTTTAAATCTCTGATTGTTATGTGGGTGATGGAATGTTGTGCTTTGTATCATTGAATTACATGATGTGTAGCTCGGGCATTTGTAGCAACCTGGTTTTCTGGACTGTAACCATGTATCTTTCATATATATATATATATATATATATATATATATATATATATATATATATATATTTTATATATATATATATATATATATATATATATATGTTTAGGATGTGTATTCATGAGTAGATCCTGTAGGTTACGTCCCCTTTTTTTCAATCTTGGTGGAGGGGTATCACTGAATGGTAGGACTGGGTCTGATGTTAGGAGGTTCCAGTGTTCCTTCATGGATTTAGCAAGTATATCCACGGCTGGCGTATAAGTTGTCACAAATTTCATGTGTTGTTCGGGTGTCTTGTTATCTTGGGTCTTTAGTAGATATATTCTGTCAGTGTCCTTGGCTATTCTTTGTGCTTTATTAATGACATCAAAGGTGTATCATCTTTGTAGGAAATTATTTGACATTTCACTCAATTGTGTTTCTGCCATCTCTTTTTTGGAGTTGTTCCTTACCACCCTATACATCTGTGCTAGTGGTATGGCTTTGATCAAAGAGTAAGGATGGCTGCTACTGACCAGTAGAAGGGAGTTTCTGTCTGTAGGTTTATAATACATAGTTGTCTCCAGTCGATTATCTTCCTTGAGGATTCTTAGATCTAAAAAATCAATTGTTTCTTTATTATACACCATTTTAAATTTCACCGGATGTGGTAGGTCATTCAAAGCTTGTTCCCATAAAGTCTGGTTTTCCTTGGACACCCTCCAAAGCAGTAGGACATCATCGATATACCTCATGTACCTGATGATGTAAGGGTGTTCATATACCTTCATAATGTTGGTTTCGTAGCCTTCCATATACAGGTTAGCATATGAGGGGGCCATGTTTGACCCCATGGCTGTTCCTGTTACTTGTTGGAAATACTTTGATTCAAACCTAAAATAATTGAAAGTCAGGCTGGATGTAGGATTTTAACGATGTATCCACTGTCTGGTCCAATATAGGGGTATTGGACCAGACTTAGGTCCAATACAAATCTGTCTTAGTGCATAACCTCCCACCACCCCAGTAATACTAGGGCTGTAGTATTCAACCTGAGTCCAATAGTATTATTGTGGAACTCTACAGGCACATATGCCTCAAGGACTATTTTTACCTCAATACGCATTTTTAAGCTAGATATTAACACTTCCACTGTTTAGGTGAACTAACCGCATACTAGGTATTAGATATGATCTAAAACACCAATTTGTGATACTAGGAATTATACTTTATCAAGGCTTGAAACAGATAAACAGTATCAAATGACCTACCATATAGGTTCTACCTCTCATTGTTGATTTTAAAATTAAAGTGTTTTTGTGAATATTTTTGTTTGTATACTGTTGTCTTTGCCAACACAATATCTTTGTTACTGTAGCCACGAAAGGCAAACTTTTGTTCCATTTGTTGTAATTGGAGTACATGTCTGTCACTGGATGTATTATTGCGTGCCTGGATAGACTCTCAATGGCAGATCCCTCAATGGCAAATATCTCTTTCAATATTATGTTATGCCTGAACTTCAGGTTTCTGCATTTGGTCAGATCCTGCTGCACAAGTCTGGTATATGTACGGATACTGGGGTTGGTGGTAGTAAGGTCAAACATACTCAGTCTTTTAAAAGAGTATGTCCTCTCCTCCCTTGATATAACCTGAAAAAAGTCACCCAATTTGAGCTGACCCTGGAATTTTATAGTGTCAACAAATAATGAAAATTCATAAAGTCGAACTGTTGGTACAAAGGAGAGTCCCTTGTTGAGTACTTGGTGTTCAGAGTAGTTGGTTCCATCCTGACTTCAAAGTGATGATCAAAAAAGTCCCAAAGTTATCTGACAGTAACCAGTGTTCAAAGTGAAATGAAGTGACAGTGTGGAGGGACCAACTCATTTTTCTTGGTGGGTGCAACAGAATATTGTCTATAATCCACTGAAATAAGTGCACTCCCATGAATAGTAAATTTCAATTCTGCGAGGGTGCTATAGAATAAGTGTCACTTCATTTCACTGGTCACTGTGGGATTACTTTAGAAATTTTCATCACTTTGAAGTCAAGATGGAACCCACTACTCTGTCTCAAACAGCTCTAAATATACCAGCAAAAATTGAAGGTGCTTACACCCTTACACTGATAGAGGGAGATGCTGCTCGCACACTATTTGAAACAGAATTACCTACCAGCACACAAGGGGATACGGCTTAGTCCCTTTTTTTACACAAATTAAAACTCAATAAAAAAGAAATAGATCTTTAATTACATGGCACATACATATCAGAATACCACAGAAAGAGGCTAATACCAAGAGGCTTTCGTATTAAGAATGTGCCCACCATTGGGAGATCCAATCCTGAGTTTTGTAGGCGATGGTGTGCTGTGCTAAACAAATGCTCCTTGGATCTGATGCTCCTGGTTGTAGAGGAGGTGAGAGCACTTCTGCAAACAGAAAGAACTGAGCTATTGCAGTTTGAAACCGATAAAGAACCCACACTAATGCAAGACACCAATGAAAATTGGGTTGACAAATTGACTACACAACTTAAAGAATATAATGTGGCACTAATAGCCTTCAAGAATAAGAAATTAGGATATGTCATGGATTACTACAAATATAAACAAGTTTATCGCTGGACTTTGGGAACAGAAGAACGCACAATATACTACCCCAGGAGACAGAGGGTGTATACTCATCACCGACTTACTACTGTGGATTCCAGTTCTGGATCTGACACTGAGATTACAGACCCCCAGGGACAAACTCCCCAACATTCTACAGCAAACCACTCTATTTTATGAGTCACTACAAGATCCGCCCAAAGATGTAGAGGATGAGACCACATACGAGGAGGGGAGGCTTTTGGAGGAGCAGCTCTGATACAGGAGGACATAGTGGTAAATAGCAGCACATATTCCCTCTCCAAGATTGAACACCAAGTATTCAGAAAGGGACTCTCCTTTGTACGAAGAGCTCGACTTGATGAATTATCATTATTTGTTGACACTATGAAATTCCAGTGTCAGCTCAAATTGGGTGACTTTTTCAGGCTATATCAAGGGAGGAGAGGACATAACCTTTTAAAAGACTGAGTACATTTGACCCTACTACCACCAACCCCAGTATCCGTACATATACCAGACTTGTGCAGAAGGATCTGACCAAATGCAGAGACGTGAAGTTCAGGCCTAACATAACATTGGAAGAGAGATCTGCCATTGAGAGTCTATCCAGGAACCAAGAGATAGTAATTTGCACAGCGGACAAGGGTGGTGCGGTAGTCATAAAGAAATACAAAGATTATAAGGAGTAGATTATCAAACAGTTATCGGAAGCTGATACTTATAGACTACTGCCTGGAGATCCGACAATCAGCTTTAAAAGACTGATTGATGCAGTGATACAAGGAGCATTGGATAAGGGTTGGATAGACAAAACTACCAGGGGTTGGCTAATAGTGGACCATCCTATTAGACCTATTTTGTACACATTACCCAAAATCCATAAGGATATGAAATTACCACCTGGTCGTCCAATTGTATTGGCCAGAGGATCAATTCTTCAACCCTTAGCAACATTTGTGGACCATATGCTACAACCGATGATGACCAATATGAGATCCTATTTGAGGGACTCCTGGGCCTTGATTGAGACACTAACACAGGTGACAGACATCAGACCTGATGACATACTAACAAGCATGGATGTCAATAGTCTGTATACCGTGATCCCACAAGAGGAAGGCATTCAGGTGATCCTGAGAACCTTACAGAGCTATCCATATGTGGGTCACCCATCAGAATTTATAATTGAGTTGTTGAGGATATATTGAGGATCAGATTTTAGAATTTGTACTATCTCCAACTCAGGGGTACAGCGAAGGGCTCAAACATGGCAACGGCATTCGCAAACTTATACATGTAACACATTGAGGTTGATGTACTACAAGTGTATGAATGTCCTGAGGTATTTGTATAGTAGATAATTTGATGACATCCTCCTAATATGGAGAGTTACACAGGAGGCGTTAAACACTTGGATTCAAACATTGAACAACTCCACACATATTCTACTATGTGCAGAACATTGGAATGTTAAATATTTACAGAAAATACACATTATAACACTTTATTGAAAATGAATATTGCATAAATATGTTTTTACATGTCTTCTTCTAGTTTTCTGCAAAAGGCTCCAATGCATATATATATATATATATATATATATATATATATATATATATATATATATATATATATATATATATATTTATATATATTCAGTTACAGTATATATATATATATATATATATATATATATATATATATATATATATATATATAGTATATTTGTCTAGATATGTATACAGGTGTATTTATGTATTTATATGTGTATATATGTCTGTAAATACATATATAAATACATATGTACACACTTATAAATATATAATACTTACAAACAAATCCATCTTTAGACATGTATATGTATGTATCTCAATGTTAAAGCTCTTTGCCTTGATTTACCAAGCAGCGGATGCTGCTATCTACTCCCGTACTTTCCGGCTCGACGGAAATGTAAGTTAAGAAGCAGAGATCTTAAGACTGAAGCTCCTTAACTTGCCCACCACCTCTGAGGCGACGGACAGCAATCAGATTGATTGGCCACAAATGTGCAGGGGGTGGCATTGCACAAGCATTTCACTAGAAATGCTTGCCCAGTGATAAATGCCAACATTGTATGCTGTCGGCATTTATCGATGTGCGGTGAACATGATCCTCTACATAGTTTTGTGCAATTTTTAGTAATGCACTTCGTAATGTAATTTTAAGTGTTTTGTGACACTTTTTTGTTTTGCAAAACAGTTAACTAGAGCTCTAAGGATGCGGTAATCGTTCTAGCGTAAATTGCGATTGCACTCACGTGTTTGCATTTACTTTTAACTTGTAACATGAGCACTACAACTGATGAGCACAAACTCCTGTGATAAACCTCTTTTCGCTCATGCATAAATGTCAGCTCGCCACTTGTAGCATGGCCCTAAATAGTGAGTGGGTGCACATCTTTAAAAATATTTCAAAAACGTCCAACAACATAAACTTCTTTTACATGCTATTTACTCCAGTGTTATTACAAAGGCCTGTCTTTACTCCTCTGTACCACCAATGTTGCAGGGAAAAAGATAACTGTCACCATACTTACCATGGCTGATGGGTTCCCCTAGACCTTGCATGCTAAACCTGACACAGTATCAGCATACTTACCGCAGTTGATGGGTTTCCCATAGAACAGGCTACAAGTACACTAACTTCTACCTTCCTAGGCACAATTACTTCTGCTTAGGCTCTAGGCACACTAAGCCCAGGAGCACTAACCTCAATCCAAGCCCCTAGCATGTTAACTCAGACATTAGGCATGGTTATTAATCTATAAACAGAGGTTTAGAAAATGCTTTCCTACCACTCTTAACTTTATAGTCACTCCCGGCAGGTTAGGGCTGGCACAAGCACTGAACCACCATTCCCTGATTATGCCATTACATCATAGTGACGTCCAGTCGAGGCCTATAAATACCTAAAAATCCCATCAGTCAGTCCTTGATTGTTCTAGTGTCAAGTCACTAGTGTCCTTACCTCACAGAAGTCTCCAGTGTTATTTCTGATTTTCCTTGCATGTCCCCTTGTTACCTGCCTTGTGCTTTATCCTGTAATCTGGTTCCTTGACTCCTGGCTGTCTTCACCGATTTTGCCTTACTATGTGACCCATCTGGATTTGACGCCTGTCCTGTTATCTCTTTGGTACTGACCTTAACCTGAATTCTCGACTGTTTCTCTGTTTCCTCCCCTTTAGCCCGATGTTGTTTGCAGACAGATCTCCAAGCTTGCCCTCGTCTATTCTCTTACATAGACTTTGGGCCCCATGCCTACTTCCTCTTTGACAGATCTGTCCCAGTTTCAGGTTCCTCTCAACAGGGGTATATGTAAGGGTGTGCTCGATAACCTGCCCCTGGATTCCTCTACCAGTAACCTTACCCAAGTATGCTTTACAAAAGCATGCTTAAGGAAAATGGATCTGACACATCCCTATAGATCTCAAAAACTGGTCGAAATACAAAAATACAATTCTTTTGATAAAAAAAAATCTTTATTGAAAGAGTAAAAAAAAAAAAAGAAATCAAAATCAAAAGACTAAACAATTGGTCAAGTGTACACTTACACTATATTATATGGAAAGCACCTGATCTATAAAACATAATTTAAAAGAAATAAGTATACCTTAGAGCAGCTTTACAGAGGAATTGCTGTTTTTATGTAAGTGCCCGAGAAAGGCAATTCCTTTGTTACATGTCGCCTTGTGGCTCCGGCCATTGAAATGGAGCGGGTGTGGTTTAGCACTAGCTATTAACAACTACACTAGGCAACCATTATATAGTACATCAGAGGTTGTCATCATATTGGCAAATGTATTTTAAAGGCACCGCCCTAGAAAATAAAAATATACATGTAGATGGCTGAGATATGTTGGCCATCTAAATGCATATATAAGCAATTATTATTTTTTTCCTAAGATAGATTTGCCCATATGATGTCAACTTATGATGTACTAGATTATGCTAGTTGTCTAGTGTAGTTGATAATAGCCGGTGCTAACAGCCGGTGCTGAAACGAGCCCGCTCCTTGTCAATGGCTTTGGAACCATTAGCGGTTGTTTCACTGTGTGGAAGGGTTTATGAGGGTTTCCACAAATTGTGCTTGTCTAAGGAAAGGATGTGTGTCCCAAAATGTCACGTGTCTGTTTAAACAAACTTTGATCCTGCTTGTAAGACCAGAGTGTGTGGATGCTTTTATACGTTTGATATCTAAAACTTCTTGCTCCACCTTGGCAGCTGTTAGATTATAGGTGTGAGTGCAGATATATATATAAAATATATGTGTGTGTGTGTGCATGTATGTGTGTCACACAAGCCTATATATCACCCAGTACAATTACATGCAAATGCATTTGCCTACGTTGCCATTGCCCAATGACCCTGCATATAACAAAAAACACAAACTAGCAAATTATTTGTAAATTAAATTGTAGTATTTACTTCTTTTTGAAACATAAGTTACAATGCATGAACAGGTTGTATTTTTTAAACGAATAATGTTGGAAAACAGTTGAGCAATTTTATGATTTACATTTTTTTAAACATCACTTTAGTGCAATGAAAAATTAACATTCTAATTATTGTTTTCAGTAACGGTTACTGAATTAATATTATAGATGTAAACACTTCTTGGTGGAATCTGGGATGTTCCACTGCTGGGTACAGGGTTGGCGAAGGCATAGTTACAAGTGGGTAGGGATAGGACAAGGTGGTGGAGTCGCAGATGTTTTTAGGGGAGAGCCAGGTGGTCTAATGATGATGTTAGGCAGTTGTGGGACATGGCCTGACTTAAATGACAGGGGCAGAGAGTAGTCATTTTTACCCTTCTACTCTCTTCCCCTGCCGAATGGGAGTGCTAGATTGGAAATTGGGGGTGCTGTGCATCCCTTACTTTCCCCTTAGAACTGCCACTAATTGCATTTAAGTCATAAAAACATTTAGGGCTAGATTACAAGTGGAGCAAATGTTCCCGTTTGCGGGCACGCGATAATTAACCAGCGGTGACTGGTTATCTCTACAGCTTATAAAATTAACCATAGATCAGATCTCTGGTTAATTTTATAAATGTCCCCCAAATTCCCCCAAAATACAGTGTAGTGTATTTTATTAAAAAAATAAGGATAGCGGCATCTTTATTTTTTTAATAAAATTACTGCACTAGGCAGTATTTTGGGGACTAAAGTTGGCAAGTGTGGGGTGCCTTTACGTTGCGGTCTATGGGAACTGTGTGTTCCCAGTAAATATATATGTATATGCTTATATACATTTATATTTATGTGCTAATATGTGTATATACACATATTAACACAAATATATATGTATATCAGCATATACATATATATTTATATTTGCTGCCATCGCTGCGCTACTTACCCCCTTCGCTGTGCCAAGTTCTTATGCGGTCTCCGACGGCATCAGAACAAGGCTCTTATAGGAGCCTATGGGAGCGCTCTCATGAGGCATATGATCATATACATATATATTTTCAAACTGCTGCCATCGCTGCACTACTTACCCCCTTTGCTGTGCTTAAGTGCTTGAACGGGGCTCCCATTGGAACTTATGGAAGTGCACATAACTTGTAATACCATTCAAGTTTAGTAGAGTGCAAATTACGCTTTAGCGAAATCAATATATTGCACTCTACTTTTTTTTATTAACCCAGGTTGCAATAGGTCCCTGTTCATGTTCTTCTACAGGATAAGGGGTTGAGAGACTTAAGGGCACTTGATAGATAGCTCACTTTTCAGCCATCAAAGCTTAAATATTATTCTATTGAGTAAGCATGTGGGGCTGCAACAGAAAAATATACTTCTATATAACCACATCACATGAGTTATTATTTAGCAAAAAAAAAATGTTTTGTTATGTTTGCTGAAGCACCTCTATGTACAGAGTTCCAAAAACATTCTGGACAAGATTAAAAGTCGTGCGGCAAATCTTAAGGGTTTTGTGCATTTGGGGTTGTGCAGATATTACAAGTTGCAAAATAACTTATTTTGCATGCTCGTTAACCCGCGTAATCCATAAAGCCAGATTGCATGCGCATTCACGTACCCCCCCATAGAAGTCAATAGAGAAGACAAATAGAAAAAAAAAAAAAACAACTAAAGCCCTAATCTGTTGCACAAAGCCCATGACATATTCTCCTCCAAAAGTGTACATGAAAATATGAATATTTCATGCTGCAATAATGTTTTGTTAACGGAATATGTTCTATTTATGTCTAAATAAATATTTCTCTATATATATATGTGAAGATTTTTGGACATATATATCTATTTTTAGCGAGATATGTATATGAATATATATATATGTCTAGATATCTCGAGATCTATATGTGAATATCTCTTTGAAAATCCATCTGAAATATTGTTTAACGTGCATAAGAATGTAATGTGAAATCGTTTAATTAGCTCCATAGTTAAACATATCTCTATACATATAAATCCATGTTTCTCTATAAATGTCTATGTATGTCAATGTAAAATCCCTGCGTCTGCTTTTTTTTTCTCTAACACCCGAGATCTCCTATCTTTGAGCTCTTATAACTTTTGTGTGCAATACTTTTTTAAAATATTTTTTATTAGATAGTGTTAATATGAGTGTAACTGTACTTTGTAATGTATTTTGGAAGTGTTTCGTGAAACTTTTATGTTGCAGAAAACTGTTAACTACAGCTCTTCAAGCACGGAAAGGATTGTTGCGTAAAAGGCACAATCTCGATTTTTTATGACTTGTAATATCTGCGCAATGAAATTTGTTTGCAAAAAGACCATATCACGTGAGGAAAATATATACCGCTCGACTGTATCAAAAATAGGTAAATTAATTTGTAATCTGAAGAGCTCTGTTTATTAAAAATGGAGAGATGTGCATAAGTATCATTGAATCTAGTGCTTCTAATGTTGGCACATTTCGTTCACACACACAATTGTTGGAGTTGGAGGGTGCTCTCCACTTTTTGTCAACTTCTGCTTTGGAAAGTCTGTTATAGCAAAAAACATACTGATCTTGCGCTAGAGAAAATATTGCGTCTAATAATCACCATCTAGGTATAACCTCTAAATACCTAAAAAAATTACTGTAAGGAACAAAAAAAGATAAATGTTTTTTGTGTGTGCAAATAATCTTAAAGGGATACTAAACCTACATGTTTTCTTTCATGATTCAGATAGAGCATGCAATTTTAAGCAACTTTTTAATTTAATCCTATTATCAATTTTTCTTCTTTCTCTTGCTATTTTTATTTAAAAAGTAAGAATATAAAGCTTAGGAGCCGGCCCATTTTAGGTTCAGCACCATGGATAGCGCTTGCTTATTGGTGTCTACATTCAGTCAACTAATAAGCAAGCATAACCCAGGTTCGGAACCAAAAATTGTCCAGCTCCTAAGCTTTAAATTCATGCTTTTTAAATAAAGATAGCATTAGAACAAGGACAAATTGATAATAGGAGTAAAATAGAAATTTTGCTTTAAATTGCATTCTCTATCTGAATAATTAAAGAAACATTTTGGATTTGGTATCCCTTTAAATTGTATTGCATAGTCCATCAGGAAACATATTTGTTTAAAACAAAGTATTTTCTAGTTCTATCAGTTTGACTGATTAACCCCTTATACTTTAAATTATTTTCAGATTATTTGTTTATATATTTTAGCTAATTTTTAGTTTTATCAAGGATCCTTGTTTTAACTAAGGTAGTCATTTGTGGATTATTGGAATTCATTTATATGTCTTAACAAATGTTTAATATAGTATTAGATATATTTCTAATATAAAATTAGTGGAAGGATTTGCATTATCCATTATAATATAATCCCTAGTAACAGTAGGTGTTGGGTGTGTATGATCTAGATATAAACAGAAAGTGAAGCAGTCTGCCAGGAAGGAACAACAGCTCAGTGGCTTGTTCTTTGGCCTGGTGACCACCTTGGAGTAGTTTCTTTTAGCCCAAATTTCTTTTCACAGTATATCAGTCTGATCAGGGGCGTATTATGGCCTAGGCCAACAAGGCACGGGCCTAGGGCAGCAGATTTGAGGGGGCAGCACTTTTTGGAGGCAGAGGCAGTGGCACTCAAGAATTGGCCCTTTATTGGTGTCTGACTCCAGTAACCAGTGGCAACATTCAACATCATAGCGGCGGCAGTGCGCAACAAGCAGTGGATGGTGCTTAGAACAGATGGAAAAACTAAATTTATGCTTACCTGATAAATTGATTTCTTCTATGGTAAGACGAGTCTACGGATTCATCCTTTACTTGTGGGATATTATCCTTCCCTACAGGAAGTGGCAAAGAGCACCACGGCAGATCTGTCTATATAGCTCCTCCCTTAGCTCCACCCACCAGTCATTCGACCAAAGGTACAGGAAGAAAAAGGAGAAATGAAAAGGTGCAGAGGTGACTGAGTTTAAATAAAAAAATACAATCTGTCTTAAAATGACAGGGCGGGCCGTGGACTCGTCTTACCATAGAAGAAATCAATTTATCAGGTAAGCATAAATTTAGTTTTTTTCTATAATGGTAAGACGAGTCCACGGATTCATCCTTTACTTGTGGGATACAATACCAAAGCTACAGGCCACGGATTAACGGGAGGGACAAGACAGATGGTTAAACAGAAGGCACCACTGCTTGAAGAACTTTTCTCCTAAAAATAGCCTCCGAAGAAGCAAAGGTATCAAATTTGTAAAATTTGGAAAAGGTATGAAGCGAAGACCAAGTCACAGCCTTACAAATCTGTTCAACAGAAGCATCATTTTTAAAAGCCCATGTGAAAGCCACCGCTCTAATAGAGTGAGCTGTAATTCTTTCAGGAGGCTGCTGTCCAGCAGTCTCATATGCCAAACGGATGATGCTTTTCAGCCAAAAGGCAAGAGAGGTAGCCATAGCTTTTTGACCTCTACGTTTTCCAGAATAAACAACAAAGAAGATGTTTGACGGAAATCTTTGGTCGCTTGCAAGTAAAACTTTAAAGCACGCACTACGTCCAAGTTGTGCAATAGACGCTCCTTCTTAGAGGAAGGATTAGGACACAGAGAAGGAACAACAACTTCCTGATTAATATTCTTTTTTTTTTATTTTTTTTTTTTATTAGAAGGTTTATTACATTAAATACAAGCTTTAGACAATAATTTTCCAAAAATTAAACAAAGTCATAGTATAATATTCTCATAACTTATACTTTTTGTTTTGCTAAAGCTGGCAACATATATACTTATTCTGGTATAACAGGCTTCCCAAATTATGCTTTAGAGAAACTGAACATCATAATAAGGGGAAAAGAGAAGAAAAAAAAACAATAACATAATAAAGAAAAAAAAAGAACCAGAAAAAAGTCTGGCATACCTTCTATATTTTCCTTTTCATCCACGCAGACAGTTATAATAATACAATTTCTTAAATAAAATATATACAATTTGAATTTGTTATGTCTTACAACAGAGGTCACCAGATTGACCAAATTCCACCCCACCATTTTACCACAAAGAAGGAAAACAACAACAACAACAACAAAAGAAAAAAAAAAAAAAAAAAAAAAAAGGGGATGAGGGTGAGCTCTCTCCCGAATCATCTCTCCCCTCCCTTCCCTCAGTCTAACCTATTCATTTCCTTCAAAAATCCATTCCCCTCTCAGTCTACAATTTTCTATGTATACTGTGTTTTCAAAATTTGTAATTATTTTTTTCTGCTCATCAATCTCTCTAGTTTTGATCCAGTTCTCCCATTTATAAAAAAAACGTGCTATATTAATTTCAGTATGGGTTAGAGTATCTTGCAACTCTATAAAAAATTGGTGTTGTATGTTTGCCCCTGAGTTCACAAAGGAAGGAGATTTCGGATTCTTCCATCCCTTTAATATAAGGTTCCTACCTATTAATATTACAATCGTTATAAATTGCCTATATTGCATATATTCTTTCTAATAATGAAAGAAAAATACTTGTTCTGATTGCAGAGTGATTTGTTTTTGATAAACCTTACTTAACCAATACTTTATCTTCCCCCAAAATCTTTGTATCTTGGGGCAAAGCCAAAAACTGTGTATCAGATTTGTCCTTGACTGTACCTCCCCATTTGGCAATTTTCTCGGGTGTTATAAACACCATCCATATTATCTTTACATGTTGTTCCCGCATAGGGATGGCCAATGATGACTCTTCTACTACTTTTTAGTGGTATTTGTGTGCTCAGATTCGGAAAGAACAGTTCTCTCCATTTTGCAGTTCCTTTCTCAATATGTTGATTGTGATTTATATTATTTACTAAATTATATAACGTTAATATGGAATATTTACCATTTTTCATGAGATTGATTACAGGTATTAATGGCGTAAGTTCCCAACTATTCCGTTGTATTTTTAATAGTTTCAAACAGTAATTTCTAATTTGTAAAAATAGGAAAAAGTGTTTTTCTGAGAGAGAGTATTTATTTTTAATTACTTCAAAATCTTCAACCTGCAATATGCCCTGGTTACTTTTCACTAGTTGGATAACTTTAGATAAACCCTTCTCTCGCCATTCAGAGAACATCTTTGAGGAGAGTCCTTGCTTAAATTCTAAATTTCCTTCAATGGATAAATATTGCGTTGCAGAAAAATGTATCCCTAGGTGTTTGCATGTCCTATGCCATGCTACAACAGTATCTCTAAGGATATCAAGTCTTTTGATATATAATGGAAGATTTTTAACCTCTAGGTGGAGAATGTTTTTTAAAAATATAGGTTTTGTTAGACTATTTTCTATTTCTACCAAAGTAAAATGATTGCTCTCCAAGAGCCAATCTAAGGCTATCTTTGTCACTGCAGCGAGATTATATGCTACTCAGTTAGGAAGACCCAAGCCCAAATATTCTTTTTTAAGTACTAATTTTTGATAACTAATTCTGGGCTTACTATTTAACCATAAGTATTCCCTAATAGCATGGTTACTTATCTTAATCTCTTGTTTCTTAACTAAAAGAGGTATATTCTGAAATAAATACAGTAGTCTTGGGAGTGCTATCATCTTAAGCAAGTTCATTTTACCAGAGATAGAAAGTGGGAGTGTAGCCCATCTTTTAAGAGTTTCACAAAATTGTCTGATCCCATTGCCTATGTTCAGGGCATACCATTCCGTGGGATCATTGGTGATTTTGACCCCCATATAATTAACTACCTCTTTGAATATTTTTGTTTCTGATTTCTGTTTTTTTTGGAGCCACAAGACTTCAGATTTACTTCTATTAATATGATACCCTGAAAAAGAGCCATAGTTTTCTATGATCTGGCACATTTTATTAAAATTTTTATTTGAGTTTCTGGAAAATACCAATAGATCGTCTGCGCAGACTGCTAACTGTATTGTTTTACCCCAAATTTCAATTCCTTCTATATTGCTCCTAAGAGCAATTAGTAAGGGTTCCAGGGCTATATTAAAAATTAAAGGTGATAATGGACACCCTTGCCTTGTCCCCCTTAGAAGGGGGAAGTAGGATGTTCTGTTACCGTTAATAATTATTGTAGCTCTAGACTCACTATACAATTTCTTAATTAAATTAAGGCTATTACCAGCTTATCCGAACTTGATTAAGGATGTGATAAGATGGTCCCACGTAACAGAGTCAAAGGCCTTGCTTGCATCCAATGAGACTATTGAAATGTCTTCTCTATTACTATTTTTATTATATTTATCATTATACCATTGATTAGAAATTGTTAAAAAAAAACTTCCTTAGATTAATGTTTGAGGATCTTCCCTTCATGAATACTGTTTGATCCGGAAGTATTATTGTGTCTAGAGATAACTGTATCCTTTTGGCTAATATGCTAGTCAAGATCTTATAATCAATGTTCAGTAGTGAGATAGGCCTATAAGAGTCCATTGCCTGTGGGTCTTATCCTGGTTTGGGTATTATTATTATTGTGGATTCATTAAATCCAGCTGCTGGTTCTAATTGTCCGCTCCAGAGCCCATTCAGCAAGGCATTCAGTGTAGGTGTTATTTCATCCATAAACATTTTGTAAAATTCGGATGGAAGACCATCCAGACCTGGCGCTTTGTTATTCGCCATTGTTTTAATTGTTTGTTTTATTTCTGTTTCTGTAATGGGTTCATTAATTCTTGCCAGATTGTTATTTTCTATTTTCGGGAGTTTCAATGACTCCCAGAATGTTTCCTTTATATTAACATTGATATGCTGTGCTGAATATAAATCTGGAAAGTATTTTAGGAAGGCCTTTTGTATGTCACCAGTATTAGTCCATATGTGATCTTTGTCTTTAATTTTGTTAATAAAATTTTTGGATTTATGGTTTTTATCAATTTGTGCTAGAAAACTGCCTACCTTGTTACCATATCTGTAGAATTGAGTGCACCTCTTTATATTCTCTTTAATTTCATTTTGTATATAATAATTATCTCTAT
The DNA here is from genome assembly GCF_027579735.1 of Bombina bombina. Classification (NCBI taxonomy): domain Eukaryota; kingdom Metazoa; phylum Chordata; class Amphibia; order Anura; family Bombinatoridae; genus Bombina; species Bombina bombina. The sequence continues at coordinate 156,543,914 of NC_069506.1, read as the reverse complement.
TTTTTTTTGCCAAAATATATTGCTGCCAGTTATCCGTAGTTCTTTCCTGGATATAATTTGTATATTTATTAATCAGAGAATTAATTAGCTGCTGTCTATATAGATTCATTTTTCTTTTTAATCTTATTTGATAGGCTGTAATCTCACCTCTCAGTACGGCTTTCGCCGCATTCCAATATATATGGGTTTTGTCGAGGAAGCCACTATTGAATCGCTGATATTCAGCCCATTTATCCTTTACGTAATTTATAAATTTTATGTTTTTACTTAGATATTTTGGGAAGAAGAATTGGCTAAGATTTCGGTTATTTTGTTTAGGATTCAATGTAATTATAATAGGGGCATGATCTGAGATTGTCAATAGAGGTGTTTTGGATAAAATCAATTAATTTCTCTGAGACGAGAAAATAGTCTATTCTGGATAGGGATTTTTTAGATTTCGAGAGGCATGTAAACTCCCTTTAATCAGGGTGTTTATTTCTGTATATATCTATTAGTTTTAAATCTTGTTGAAATCTTTTTATAGTGAGAGTTTCTCTTTTCCTTCTTGCTAGTGTAGTTTTATCTAGTGTCTTTTCCCTTACTGTTTGGTCTGAGCTACCTCTGCATCTATCCAGCGTAGAATTGGGGGCAATATTGAAATCACCTCCAATAATTAAAGTATTTCTGGAATACTTCAATAATTTATCTCGTAAAGTCTGCCAAAATCCTATATCCTCCTCATTTGGACCATAGACATTGCATATGACAATTTTTTTATCTGCTATTTCCACTTCCATTATGATATACCTTCCTTCCTCGTCTCCTATGAATTTATCTATTTTATACTCCATTGTTTTATTAAAGAGAATAGCCACCACTTTTTTCCTTTGATACCCTGTTGTATATATAACTTCTTTAACCCATCCCCCTTTTAATTTAGCAGCCTCTTCCCCTTTCAAGTGCGTTTCTTGCAATAGCAATATTTGTGCCCCAACTTTTTTTGCGTATCTCAAGATGGATTTGTGTTTCATAGGTGTAAGGATTCCAGTCCTGCTTTTACCTTTTGCCTCAACTCACCTTCCTCACCTGTACTTAAGGCATCACCACACCCCAAACAAGTGCTTAGTTGTTGAGTATTGTTTGCTAAAACCAGTGCTCTGTTTCTTATAAGCTACATTCATATCAAGAGAAGATTTACTTTTACTACTTCAACATTTGGATTACAAATACCAGCTGCAGTTTGGTCTCATTAAGGACTGATAACAACTAGTCTCATTTCATCCTGAAGTTTACTATTAGAAGAAGTATTAATTTATTTCAACTCTACATCTCTACAGGAATTGCTACTTAATTTCCAACAGAAGGATTCTACTTACTACCGCTACGGTATTTGTATCAATTCTAATTTACCTTGGAAGCCTAAACTAACGGCTAATTTCAAATGTCATGTTTTCTCTTGAACATTTCTAAACTGACTTTGTCTCTGAAATATTACTAACATTTGCAACGTATGTTTCATGATAATGTTATAAACTTTCTTTGATTCATTCCCATACCGGACAGTAACGGACTTTCTGTGACGTCACACAGCTTCACACATCTCAGCGTGTCAGACAGCTCCTCGCAACTCAGCGTGTCTCACAGCTCTCAATACACTCACTGGTCTGTGTTCAGATATCCACGCTGCAAACATTATTCAGTGTGCTGTGTCTCGCAGCAGGTCACGCCCCTGTCAGCACCTGCAGTCTGTGTGTCTCATATCCCTCACTCTTCAGTGCTTATTACAATGAACTCTATCTCTCTTATATGGGCTTGAGCTATACTAATGACAAAAGTTGTTATTAATACTAATACTTATTTTCAGTCTCTTATTACTTATATGGTATAACAATAATATATAACCATATAAAGTCTTACTGCATTTCCTTATAAAAATCACTCTGAGTAAATACAGTCTATGCTGATATAATAGCCTGTACTCCAGTTGTGAAACAAATATAATTTATTTAAACTCTGCAGTTGTGATTCATATAAGCAAGGAACCTGATATAACAACTAAGCCATATATAATGGATCCAGCAGAGCTTCCTCAAATTGTTTATAATTTAACACAAAGAGTTGATCAACTTAGTCAAGCCTTTAGAGAGTTACAATTAGAAAATGAAACTTTAAGAAAAGTCATAAAAGACACTGTCTCTACTAAACAGAGCCTTCCTGACAATCTGTCAGAACCATTTATTGCACCTCCAGATTTTTTCAATGGAGATAGGAATTTATACCATCAATTTAAAAATGCTTGTCTGCTTAATTTCACCCTTAAACCTAGAACATACCCAAATGATAGGGTTAAAGTCCTTACAATGATAAGTTATTTAAGAGGTGAACCTCGCATTTGGGCAGACACTCTCTTTGAGACAAATAATCCAGTTCTCTCATCTTTTTCATCTTTTCTGGATATCATGGATGAATTATACTATGATTCTAACCTACAGTACTGCTGAGAAAAAGATGAGGAACCTAAAACAAGGTATCAAACCTTTTGAAAGTTACATAACAGAATTCAAGCAATATTCTATTGACTCTCAATGGAACGCCATTGCCTTAAAAAACCAGTTCAGGCTTGGACTCTCTGACGCAGTAAAAGATGAATTAGCCCGAACTGAGTTGCCTGAAACATTGGAAGGCCTTATGAAGCTCAGCAGGCAAATTGATAGGAGATTTGAACGTCAATACCCTGAAATTGTTTACAAGAAGGATAAGGTTCTAAACCATCCCACTTCTAACAGTTCTCATACTGGTTCAACTGGTGCTGAAGCAATGGATATAAGTTTTATTAGAGGACCTCTAACTCCTGAAGAACGCATCAGAAGGAAGACTAGAGGCCTCTGCATGTATTGTGCATCCTCATCTCATGCTTTAAAGGATTGCCCCTCTTTGCCACAGAACAAGAAGAGTAAGTACCATACCAATCTTTCTATCCAGTTAAAGCATAACAACCCTCTTCATTGTTCTTTTCTTCTCTCTCTACAGTGGGCAAATAAGCAAGTGACCATTCCAGCCATCTTGGATACAGGAGCACAAGGAAACTACATTGACAGTTCTCTGGTTTTAAAAAATAAAATACCATTGATAAAAAAGTTGTCTCCTATTCTCCTTCGTGTGGTTGATGGGTCTGAGATATCATCAGGGCCCATTACACATCACACCATCCCGCTCTCTGTCACCACATTAAAAACACATCATGAACATCTCACCTTTGATGTAATCACTTCTCCATTATTCCCTATAGTACGTGGGCTAGCTTGGTTACAGCTACACGAACCAGATATTAATTGGAAATCCTTAAATGTTCAATTAAATTCTGAATTTTGCCAACAGACTTGTCATAGAACCTTTTTTGACAGTTTATCCTCCACATCAGGAACTCTGATACCAGAAATGTACAAGCAGTTCTCTGAAGTCTTCAGTAAGAAGGAAGCAGACACCCTTCCCTCACACAGAATCTATGACTGCCCTATTGAATTGAAACATGGAACCACACCACCCATCGGACATTTATACCCACTCTGTCAACCAGAATTGGATCATCTAAAGACTTACCTAGATGAAAATCTAAAGAAAGGGTTTATCCGTCCTTCGGTTTCTCCTGCTGGTGCAGGAATGTTTTTTGTGTGGAACAAAGACCAATCTCTTCGGCCTATCATTGACTTCAGACAATTGAACAAAATCACCATAAAAAAACGATACCCCCTCCCCCTCATTCCTGAACTCATAGAAAGACTCAGGCATGCTCAGATTTTTACTAAATTAGAATTGAGAGGGGCGTACAATTTAGTGCGTATCCGAGAGGGGGATGAGAACTAGGTATGGGTTATTTGAATATCTAGTTATGCCCTTTGGCTTAACCAAAGCACCCGCAACTTTCCAGTTCTTTATAAATGACATTTTAAAGGATCTTCTTGACACATGTGTTGTTGTCTACCTAGATGACATTACAATCTACTCCACAAATCTAGAAGAACATATCAAACATGTTAGTTGGGTTTTAGCAAGACTCCAAGTCCATCGGCTCTACGCCAAATTGGAAAAATTTATTTTTCACACCAACAAAATAGAGTTCCTGGGTTACTCCATCAGCCCGAATGGGATTCAAATGCAAGATAACAAAGTGGAAGCAGTAAAATCCTGGCCCACACCTTCAACAAGGAAAGAACTACAAAAGTTTCTTGGCTTCAGTAACTATTACAGAAAGTTCATTCGCAATTTCTCAAAAATAGCGAAACCTCTGACTAAATTAACTAGTGCTAACTGCACTTTCCAGTGGACCAAAGAACAGGATGATGCTTTCAACTTCCTGAAGAATTCTTTTTCATCTGCTCCCATTCCGAAATATCCTGATCCAAACCTTCAATATATCCTAGAGGTGGATTCTTCAGATTATGCTCTTGGCGCTGTCCTCTCCCAAAGACAGTCTCCTAAAGAACCTCTACACCCAGCAGAGATCAACTATTCCATTGGGGACAAGGAACTTCTAGCCATTAAAAGAGCCTTTGAATTCTGGAGACATCTTCTTGAAGGTACCTCACTACCTATAGTGATTTACACTAATCACCGGAATTTGGAATATCTACAAAATAACAAAACTTTATCTGGACGTCAAGTGAGATGGAGTCTCTACTTTAGTCGTTTTAATTTTCAAATCATGTACAGGCCGGGATCAAAAAATGGGAAGGCAGATGCACTCTCTCGACGAGATTCAAGACCTGTACAAGAAGACTCTCCTACTAGCATTCTTCCCCCTACTCGTTTCCTTGCTATCCTATCTCAACAGGATAAGGAATACCAATCTGATCTATCTTCAGAAGACCAAACCCTATTAGATAGTCTAAGCCTCCAGAATGGTTTTTACTTTCATGGTTCTAAACTATATATTCCAGAACGTTTCAGACAGAAAATAATCAAAGAACATCATGACCCTCCACTAATTGGTCATCCAGGTATCAAACATACTTATGAGCTTATCGGCAGAAGTTATTGGTGGCCATCGATGAAAACCAGTATAAAGGAATATATACAACATTGTACAACTTGTACAGTATCGAAACCAGAAAGGAGACCTCCCTACGGCTATTTGATTCCTCTGGAAGTACCAGAATCTCCTTGGTCTCATTTGGGAATGGATTTTATAGTTGATTTACCACCTAGTTCAGGACAAACTACCATTTTAGTTGTTACAGATCATTTTACTAAAATGGCACATTTTATTCCTTATCACAAGTTACCCACTTCCATTGAAACAGCATACTTATTTCTAAACCACATTGTACAATACCATGGTTACCCTCCATTTTAACTACTGATAGAGGAACCCAATTCACTTCACGCTTCTGGAAAGCACTCACTAAAGCACTCCAAATTGATCAAAGGTTAAGCACAGCCTTCCACCCTCAGATTAACGGCCAAACTGAGAGACTCAATCAGTGGCTTGAGCAATATCTACGTTGCTATTGCTCATATCATCAAAATAAATGGACTTCTTTTCTCTCTATGGCTGAATTTGCCTATAATAATACCATTAACAGCACTACAAATTACTCTCCCTTTTTTGCCAACTATGGTTTTAACCCAAGATTCACTATCCAAACGACCTCTACACATGATTCACCATCTGTTGATGTGTTGACACAAAACATAGCTCAAAATTTCCTACACTTACGTGATAACATCAAACATGCTCAGGCTTCTCAGAAAATTTTTTATGATTTACGACGTAGAGCTTCTCCGAAATATTCCATCGGGGACTATGTTTGGTTATCTTCCAAACATATTAAAATGCACTTACCAAGTAAAAAATTGGCTGGGTTGTTCCTTGGCCCATTCAAAATTCTACACATCATCAATGAAAATGCCGTCCGGCTTGACCTACCTGATTCTTTACCCATCCACCCAACTTTCCATGTATCATTATTGAAACCCTACTTAGGAGATAAGCCTGATGCACCTCTTTTACCCCCTTCTCCTATACAATTGGGCACTGATGTCTATGAAGTTTATGATCTCTTGGACTCAAGACATTATAATGGAGAATTACAGTATCTGGTCCGATGGAAGGGGTTCGCCCCAGAGGATGACACTTGGGAACCTCATGCACACATTAATGCTCCGAAGCTTATTGCTCGTTTCCATAGACGCTATCCAAGTAGACCTAAATTCCAACCCGTGGTCGGCTTGCTTGAGGGGGGGGATCTGTAAGGATTCCAGTCCTGCTTTTACCTTTTGCCTCAACTCACCCCTCATCCTTCTGCTTTATTCTAAACATTTTTCTAAAAAACAGGTTTGGATTTATTACAATCTTTGCAGTTTAAAAACAGATAACATACCCCAATACACATAAAAAAAAAGAAGAAAAGAAAAAAAAGAGGCACACACATCAACTCTAAGATACAAGGGCCTAGTACATTACCATATTTGCCTTTTAACCACAAGCAAAACTCATCCATAGCAATAAAAAAGAAAAGAAAACTCATCAAATATACCTCAGATACAAGGTCCTTATTGTCTCTCTGAACTATCTCTATGGTCTTTAAAGAACTCATTAATTTCATTAATTTCTGTGAAGATCCTATTTCCTGCATTAGTATGTATGCTAAGTCTAGCTGGGTATAGTAACTTAACCTTCCATCCCCCTGTATCAATTTAGTGCATATTGGTGCAAGTAATCAGCATTTGTTTGAGGTCTCATATGAAAAGTCATTAAACAGGAGGAGCTTCCTTCCTTTATAACTAATTTCACCATTTACTTTTCGATAAGCATTCATGAATTTAACCTTTTCCTGAAAGTTTAATAGTTTCATAATAACCGGCCTACTTGCTTTATTCCTTCCCTCATCTTGCCTTTCTGGGCCTATTCTATGTATTCTTTAAATTATTATATTCTAATCTTCGGCTCCAATATTCAATAGGCCCATTAAATCTACCTCTACAAATCTTTTAAGGTCTTTCTCTTAGATGTCCTCTGAGAGACCAATTATACGTAAATAGTTTCTTCTGGCCCTATTTTCTAGGTCTTCAAGTTTATTTTTCATGTTTTCAATCTGAGCTGACATAGTACATAATGTCTGTTCCCTTTGTAGGGCCCCATCCTCAATATCTGATATTCTTTGTTCTGCGTAGGTGAGTCTAGTTGCAAATTGTTTTACTTCAAGTGTTAGTGAGGTTATATTACTCTGTATTAAGTCAAACTTGGGTGTAAATAGTGCATCAAGTTGCTTAATCAGTTCTTCATTATTAGTGTTTTGTGCGAAGCTCATGTCCCCTGTTACCCCGTGGGGTTCTAGTGAGATTCTACTCCCTTTTTTATCCTGGTTTTTATTTCTGGAAGACATACTTGGTGACGTGCCTTAACTTTTGTTTAGATATTTTTCCATATATATATTTTCCCACCTTGTTCCACCACTATGTGATAGCCTTTTTGTGGGGGGGGGGGTTTCTTTTCTTTCCCTTTTTCTCCCCTTTCTTTCCTTCCCCCTTTCCTTTTTTCTCTCTTTTTTTCTCTTTCTTCTCTTTTATGTAGATGTGTTTATAAAGTGTTACTAAGTGAGTGTCAGACTGCTTATTGTCTGTTGGGGTTCCTAATAGCCCTACTCTATTATAAAAAAATATTGAATTAGTTTTCTGGATATTGAACTTGATAGCGCCCCTTTATCCACAAAACATGAGATGTATAAGGATATTATTACTGTTTTTCCCTTATGTATCTTTTATCAGCTCTTTCTTTACCATTTTATTTTATCTTACACTAGGCTCAGAAATCTATCAGGCCTGGTAGAGAAGAACTTCGGGATGTTTATTTTGTTAGAACTTTGTTGAAATGATTTGACTTAAGGTTTGAGATTAAATAGGTAATACTTGACTGCTACCTCCAATTATACATACAGTAAACAATTTTTAGAATCCCTTGACTTAAGGGTTGGTGCTTCTCAAACTTTTCAGCTTGTTATCCAACCATAAGATTATTATTAATTAGCAATTTGGGTTGGGCTATTTTATACACTTATAATCAATGTAGTTGTTGAAATTAGAGTTATCCCCTATCCAACCTTTGCTGGATTTCTAGAGGTTAAAACTTAATGCTATTCCTCTGTCAAGGGCTTACAGACATGTATGATAATATTATGACAGATTTTACTTTAATTACCTTTTTTTTTAAATCATAGTTTTTTTATTGAGGCAAAATTAGAAATGCAAGATAAAGACACATTATACATTTCGTGTTTGTTTTTGGTAGATTTAACATACAATACATTTCTTTTCAGAGTAACAATGAGATATAAGCATATAAATGAACAATGAAATCTCAAAAAAAAAAAAAATTCCTACATGTAACATACCAGATCTATACTGTACGAACTGGAAATACAGCACAATGCATACGAATGTAAAGTAAAAATAAAGATAATCTGACTTTGCCTCTTTTTATTCTTTTGTTTCCTATGTAAAAACAAAGTGAATTTATATAATGTAATTATCCTGACCCTTGAACTTTTTACACTGTCCCTTAACCTATTTCTTGGGTACTTCTACTATGTCTAGTTATTGGTCCAATCCTGACCCTTAACAAAAAACTGAACTTGTCCTTCCAGATATATTTTAAGCTGTACTCAAGAGTTCACACAAAAACACTTAAAACAAAAATTCTTACATCCCGGGGGTAGGGAGGGGGGAGGAAAAAAAAAAAAAAACAATTCAAACTTTAACTATTATAAACCCAGTTTGGCGGTAAAGATCCGTCTAAGATTAATTCTAAAAAGGGAATGGAATTTTGAAATGGTGAGAGAATCTGCTGTTGAACTATTATCGATTCTCCCTGGATATATTTTTTCCATTTTTTTAAAAATAAGTTAACTTGTTTCTCTGCTGCTTTATCCAATATTATTATTTCACTCATAATCTGGCTTCTCATAGCGTTTAAAAATTCAGTGATTGAGGGAGCGTCTCTATGCTTCCACCCTTTACATATCTGGTTCCTAGCAATCAAGATTGCTAAATTTATGAGGAGTCTATCACCTTTGTTTTGTGATGGGTACAAAAATAGTATATGTTTAGCCTGTAATTCTAACTTGTCTTTAACTTTTCTGTTAATCCAGTACTGGATTTTACTCCAAAATTGTAAGATTTTTGGGCACGTCCAGAGGTAATGCAGTAAATCAGGCTTTGCTTTGTGACATTTGGGACACAATACCTGTGCTTGGGACCACTTAGCAATTCTGGCTGGGGTTAGATAAAAATTGTTTATTACCTTAGACTGTGATTCTCTTAAGTTGGTTCTGTCTGTAGCTTCTCTTGTTCTTTCAATGCTGTCCATTATATCGTTGTCCTGCAACTCAGGAAAATTGATTACAAATCTTTGCTTGCACTGGTTGATATGCAATGCTCCTTCTCTACTCATAATGAGTTGATACCAAGTTGATATAGTTCTGATACCCGCTTTGTAAAGAGTTATTCCTGTCTCTATATTTAATTGCGCCCAGTGCATACTAAACCGATTATCATAGTCATTTATAAAATGACGTATCTGTAAATATGCGAAGAAATGTTGGGATGGTAAGTTATATTCACGTGCGAGGTTCTCGAAGGACCTGACATACCCCGTAAGTGATTCCTTCAGTTGTGATATATAAATCAGGCCTTTAGTTGCCCAATTATGGAATATACTATTGCAGTGTCCTGGTGGGAAGGCTGGGTTACCAGTGATCGGTAGTAATCTAGAGGTCTGAAATTCTATCCCTAATATTTTGCAATATTTCTGCCATGCGATCACTACATTTGTAATTGTGCTTAATCTGCTTATATTGCTTGGTAGTTTTCTATATGGACAGTGAAGCACCACCTGCAGATTAAAAGGTTTAATTAATTCAGATTCATGTTCATAGTAGGTAACATATTCTGATTTGGTAAGCCAGTCTATCCCAAATTTGACCAGGGAGATCAGGTTATAGTATTTCATATTTGGGCACGAAAAACCTCCAAACCGTTTATCCTGGGACAATTTATTAAACGAGATACGTGAAGTCTTTTTCCCCCAGATGAAATGAGCACAGGCCTTATTATAGTTATCAATGTCTTTTTTATGTAATAAGAGAGGTAAGTTCTGAAGCAGAAACAGGAATTTTGGGAAAATAATGGTTTTAATAACATTAATACGGGCTGAAATGGATAGGTAATATAGGTTCCACTTAGCAAAGTCATTTTGTAATTTCTGGAATGGTTCTTTGAAATTAAGCTGATACCATGCTGCTGGGTTCTGGCTAATCTTTATGCCTAGATAATTGATGTGCTGTACTTCCTTGAAATTGTCAGAGTAGCTATCTCTATTTTTTTTGATCCAAAGAATTTCTGATTTATTAATATTTATTCTATATCCTGAGAAGGAACTAAATATGTTTAATAACTTCATTAAGCATGGTATGGACTGCTTTGTATGTTGTAAAAATATTAATAGATCGTCTGCATACAGAGCCACAGACACCTTCTGATTCCCTACAAAGATTGGAGGAAGAGTCTTTCTTAAATGTATGGCTAGGGGTTCCAATGCGATATCAAAAAGTAATGGGGAGAGTGGACACCCCTGCCGTGTTCCTTTACCTAAAGTAATACTTTGTGATAATTCGCCATTGATGAGAAGTTGAGACCTGGGTTTGTTATATACTAACTCGATCAGGTCGACCAGAGCGCCAGAGAAACCAAATTTCTTCAATGAGTTTATTAAATGGTCCCAAATAATAGAATCAAAAGCCTTCTCGGCATCTACGGTAAGTAAGGCCATATCTTCCCCCTGAATTCTGTTCCCCGCATCCTGGTCGACCCGATGGAGATAGTCTAGGGTAGTAAGAACTCTGCGCATGTTTCTAACTGCATTTCTCCCTGTAATGAACCCAGCCTGATCTGTATGAATAATATCTGTGATAAAATTTTTTAGCCTTTCTGCGATTAGAGACATTAATAACTTATAATCTTGGTTGAGCAGGGAAATCGGACGATATGATGCTACATTTGTGGGGTCCTTTCTTATGGATTAGGGTAACTATAGAGTCAGATAAATAGTTAGATTTCAGGTCTTTTTGAAGGTAATATTGGTTAAATAGTTTAGTTAGGGTACCCGTTATTTCTGCAGCCAGAATTTTATAGAATTCTGCCGGAAGACCGTCAGGTCCTGCGGCTTTGCTTGGTTTAGATTTTTTTATGGTTTCTAAAATTTCTATTTCGGTAATAGGAGCATTAATAGACTGTAATGCTTCTTGCGAAATTTGGGGGATATCCAGACCCAGCCAGAATTGCTCTTTTTGCTCCTCATTCACCTCTTCCCTTGCATAAAGATTACTGTAATACTCAAAAAATATTTTGCCAATATCATCTTTGTTACTAACAAGTTTCCCCTCAGTCCTGATTGATAAAATATGATTTGATTTTCTCCTAAATTTAACCAGTCTGGCCAGATGTTTAGCTGAAATACTCTGACTGCCCTGGAATATTGCCCTGTTCCTCAGCTCTTCGTATGCCCCAATCTTTTTCAGAAAGCATTCCCTTTCCGTTCTGGCTACTTTATATAGATCCCAGTTCTCTTTATTGGGAGTTCTGAGGTACTTTGCGTATTTGTTTTTAAGTTGGTTTGCTAATTGCGTCTCTCTTGCTTTGTTTTCCTTATTTCTTTTAATCATGTAGGCTTTTACTTGCCCCCGAATGACCGCTTTGCCTGCTTCCCAAAATACCTCAACTTTGTTTATATAGTCCCTATTCTGTGTGGAGTACTCTCCCCATTTTTGCTTCAGCCAGTTTGCAAATTGCAAGTTTCTATACATATATTGAGGAAAGCGAAAAGTATTAAAACTGTTTTTGGATAGAGTGCTCCATGCGATTCTTAAACCGATTATCACGTGGTCAGAAAGTATAATCTCCGCAATTTGTGACTCAATATGGTTTTTCATGATGTCTTCATCTACTAAGAACATGTCAATTCGGGAGAAATTGTTATGAGCACTCGATTCGCAAGTGAATTCTCGATTGTCTGGATGCTGAATACGCCAAACATCCTTCAATTTTAACACCCGTGCAAAATTCTGTAAATATTTGGCTTCCCTATTATTAGCTGCTCTCCTCCTGACTCTAAGCCTGTCTAGGTCAGGGCACATTGTACTGTTAAAATCTCCTGCTATAATTAAATTCTGCCCAATATATGGGGATATAACTTTTGTCAATTTCTCCCAGAACTGAAAGTCCCAGTTATTCGGGGCGTATAAGTTACATATTGTCCAAATCTTATTATCTATTTTCAGTTGTAAAACTATATATCGGCCGCCTGGGTCTAATTCCTGTTTAGTTATCGTGTATGCTAGACCACTGCCCAGCATAACTGCAACCCGCTTTTTGCGTTTTTCACAAGGTGTGGCGATTATTTCAGTTAGCCACTTTGTCTTCAGCTTCCCTATCTCTTCTTTTTTAAGATGTAATTCTTGTAGCAAAATGATATCAGGGTGTTGTTTTTTTACTAGCTTTAGAATGTTCTTTCGCTTACTGGGTGATGTTATGCCCCCTACATTCCATGAGATTAATTTTAATGAGTTACTCATTTATTCTGAAGTTTTTTGACTATGACGATATAAAGAGAGAGAGAAAAAAAAAAAGACCCACTGGATACCTCCCCCCCCTACCCCATATTACTGACCAAATTACCATTTTAATTTCCAAAGCCTAAGATTGCCGTATTCTTTAAAATCTACTTAAACCTCTATATTATTATCTCTGCAAAAATCTTTTGCCTCCTCGATTGTGTTTAGTGCGATGACACCATCCATGCCCAGTACCGTGATTTTCGCTGGGTATTTCATGGTTGCCTTCAACCCTGCCTTAATTAGACCTGAGCAGAATGGTGCCATCGCACGCCTCTTTGTCGAGGTCTCTATTGAATAGTCCTGAAATAATAGAATCTGCTTGGTGTCTATAGTCAGTGTCTGTATCTGTCTGTATTTTTGCATAATTTTAACTTTATCTTGGAAGTTTAAGTATTTAATCATGACCATTCTTGGTCGAGTACTGCCATCTTTTAACTGTCTTACCACACCTACCCTGTGTGCTCTCTCTACCTGTAATCCTCCCTCTGCATCCTGTATGCCAAGAAGTTTTGGTAAAGTCAGGGTACTAAATTTAAGGAGGTCTTCAAATTCTCTGGACTCTGGTAGTCCTATGACACGCACATTACTCCTCCTGGACCTGTCTTCTAGATCTTCAATTTTAGCTTTTAATGTCTTAATCTCTTCTGAATGTGTGTTCAGAACAACTTCCTGATTATAGTGTCTATCCTCTATATTCAAAATTCGGGTTTCTGCCTCTGCCAATCTACTTGAAAATTGTTTAATTTCACTCGAAATCTCTGAGATCTCCCCCTTTATTATCTCAAATTGTGGCAGGATTAGTTCTGCAAGCTGATTCGTAGTAAGTTGTTTTTCCGCACTCAAATCTGTACTTCTAAAGGAAATTTCTTGTATATTTTCCTGTAGGGGTTTTTGTTTTTTATCTTTCCTTACAGGCATGGCTGGAGATTTATTTTTGGGGTTTGTCATATATTTCTCCATTTATTATATAGAAGCAACCTCTCCTGCTTAACCTCTATTTACCTTAACAGAGAAAAATTGGCAGAATCTGTGATGGTTAGCTATCTCTATGTTGCATCACAGCAAAAAATCCCTCACTGGACTGCAGCTTTAACCTCTGTGTTGCGCTTTCTATGTGAAAACTCTTCTAGAGCTAATCCAGCCAGAAAACGTGGATTAAAAGATCTATCTGGGGTTTCACCCTTTCAGGCACAATGTAACCCTTAACTATGCAAGAAATCTACTACCAGAGCTAACATAAAAAGCCGATTACTTTTTGGACAACACTGTTACCTGACTTCAGAGTGTGCACATATACAGTTTTAACTCTCTTTTAAGACATTTCACACTCCATTCGCCCTTTATACACTTTTATACTACGCATGGTTTAACCAGAACAGCGTGAATTCAAGAAATATTTTCTGAGAGTAATGATGCGACTGTCCCAAAATGTAGACTATTTTAGCTTGATTTTGGATGCCTGGTGGTATAATTACTCCTGTGACCTTCTTAAGAGAAATGCACCCTAGATTATGTTTGCTTCAACCACAAAGTATGGGGTTGTTATCAGCCAACAGACACCTGGGTAATCTGCTAGAGTATATACCACCTTTAGTTTACTTTCTAAGGCCTGCTAACTAGCACAATTTAGCTCTATCCTCTTTGACAGAAAAGAGGTATACCAGTAAGAGTTAATAGAGCTTATTATATCGAGTATCTCTAGCAGTTAAAATTTGACCAAGTATAACATCAGTCCATTTACACATATAATAACCTCTTTGTTATGTACTGTTTTTAAGTGCCCAGGACCTACGTGATACCAAACTCAGATATGGCAGTTTATGGGATAGCAAAAAAAAAAAAAAAAAAGAAAATAGCAACAGTCAAAATATGCATATAATGTCCTTTTTGAAAGTTACTGTGCTTAGAGTGATAGGAGTCATTTCAATATTCCCCCTTATTATATGACCGCTGCCTCATACAGAAAAGAGCAAGATTCAGGCAGCCTTGCACATGCTGTGGAAAGTAACTTTTTTTTTTTTTTTTTTTTTTTCTGCGAGGTATCGCCACTCCAGCAGGTATATACACCTACAGTCGGAATAATAAGTCCAACTTCCAGCTAGGCTCCTTAATTAAATATTTCTTTGGCATAACACACACCACCACATCCACAATAGCTCCGCCGGTACTCCTTATGTCATTCAATATATGCTTTGCTTTACAGTTGCCCACCATGTAGTATAACTCTGTACTTGTCTGCTTATATACTTACCCCCCCTCGACTTCACGGCCTGTCGTGTCTGCTCCTTGGTGGCGATTTTCTCTTAGAGCGCACCTTTATCCAGGTCTTGGTGTTCTAGGCCACGCTGCAGAGCCCTCCGACAGCTTCGTACACACCCGCTTCGAGCGTCACGCTCTGACGTCAGAGCGACTCGCCGGCTTACTAGAGGGGGGGGGAACGGTGCTCGGACAGCTGCTCCTCTGGATCCACCGGCCGCCTTGGAGATGCAGGTACGTAGATGTGTGGTTGCCGCAACTCTTACTCCGACTCCAGCTCCTCGACTCTCACTCCTGCTCGTTTTGCCGGGGAGTCGTTTTTGGGTAGGGTTAGGTCTTGTGTTGCCCCTTAATTGAACGACAGCTCTCTGGGTGGTTCTGTGAGGTGAACCCTCCTGGACTTGTCGTATACTTTACACCGGCAATTCTTAAACGTTTATCTCACAGTCTTTGAGAAAAGAAGAAAAAGGTAACTTGAGGATCTGTAGCTTAGCTGATCCCACTCAGCCTTATGGGAATCAGAGAGTTTCCTATAGCCATTTCAACGTCCTCCGGCAAGGGCTGTCCCCGTGAACCCCTCGCAATAAGGCTCTGTGGCTTGGGAAAGTTTTTAGAGCTGTTATCGCTCACACAACACAGGTGAGCTGGAGCGTGCACCTCCACCTTCACGCTCCTCCCACAGGAAACTCGCCTAGCCTCAGGTCACTTTAATTACCTTTTGCCACCTCTTACAGTTTTATTCTTCATACTGAGACCGACTTTCTATCAGCCTACACA
Source organism: Bombina bombina (assembly GCF_027579735.1). Lineage (NCBI taxonomy): Eukaryota > Metazoa > Chordata > Amphibia > Anura > Bombinatoridae > Bombina > Bombina bombina. The sequence continues at coordinate 156,528,231 of NC_069506.1, read as the reverse complement.
CCCAAATATTTGCTTTGCTTATGTTTTGTTAAAAATTTCTATTAGAGAGAGTCTATATTAGACCTATGTAGTATCAGAAAAGATATTTATATACTTAAACTTTAAAATAAATTTAGCCTAAGGTTCAGTGTTAAAAAACAAAGCTCAGTTACCACTTCCATATATATGCAGTAGACATTATTTAATGTCCCTTGGTTTAAAGGTTTGTTTTCAGGGTTTTACCCAGCTAGAAGATTAAATATAAATAGTACTGCTGCACACACTAATTATTATATTTTCTCACGTTTCTATTTATCTCTGTGACAAATTAGTTGATCTGCAGTCCAGATTGGAGTACTTTATGTGCACTTATAGAGGGTGTATTTATATGGTTAGGGTCTTCCCCTATGTGACAGTTATTGAGTTTTAAGATCTAGTACTATCCCTTTTTCAATAGATTATAAAAAATATGCAATAATATTGTGACTAGTTTTACTTTAGGTGCCTTTTGCCACCTCTTGTAACTTCATTCTTCTCACTAAGTCCAGCTTTCTATCAGCCTACAAATCAAGATATTTACTTTACTTGTATTTTGCTAGAGCTTTCTAATATAGAAAGTCTATGTTAGACTTATGTAATCTCAGCAGGAATCCTTATATACTTAGATCTTAAAGTACAATTAACCTAAGATTCAAGATTGAAAAAAGCAGGGCTTAGCTACCACCTCCACATACATACAATAAGCAATGTTTGATATCCCTTAATTTAAAGATTTGTTTTCAGGGTTTACAACTTTTACCCAACCAAAAAATTTCAAAACAGATAATACTGCTATACACATTAATTATTGCATTTTGTCACATTTCTATCTTAGCCTCATCCCTGTGACAAATTAGTTGATCATGAGTCCAGGTTATAGTGCTTTATATACACTTATAGAGAGTATATTTATACAGTTAGGGTCATCCGCTATGCGGCAGTTACTGAATTTTAAAATCCTTCAATAGATGTGTTCTGTATCAAAGATTGCTTAAGCGTGTTTATGTTTGCCACACTTCCAAAATGTTATGGGAGGGGGAGAGGGGGCTTCCTGAGAAAATATTATGTCTTTGAATAGTTCTCTTTTTTCCTTCTTTTTTCCCCCTTCTTTCCTTTCTCTTTTCCCCTCTCTTCCCTTCCTCCCTCTCCTTCCTTTTCTTTTGCTCTTTCTTTCTCCCTTCTCCTCCTCTATTCCTTCTCTCTTCTTTGATTTTTTCTTTTCCTTTAAGAGAACGTAGATATTTGAGTTTCTCCTCTTTTTTTAAATTTTTTTTTTTTTTGCTGCCGTCACAAAGAGAGGATTAAAGTTCCCAGGCCATAGAATCCCTTTCTTTCTTTGCAGGCCCAAATGTAACTCTTGCCCTCCTGTGGGTTATAGTGGTGGGGAGAGGGGGGGGGCAGCCACACTAAATCAGGCCCTACTCTCGCAGGAGCTCTAGTTCTGTTTAAATTATAGCTATACACCTGACCCCCCCCCCCCCCCCACCGTGTGCAAACAGTCCAGGTTATACTAGTGTTTAAAAAAGAGAAAAGTTCAAACTTATCTGTAGCCAATGATGTTAATTTCAGGCTCCGTGGTTCCTCCAAATGACAGGTATTGTTCTCCTGTGTCATCCTTTTTGTATGTGACTTACTGGTAAATAGTAATGCTGTTGTGCTCAGGATCCTGTAGGTTCTCTTCCTGAGCCGTTGACCAGATGCTCACGTCACCTTTCCTCCTGGGCCAAGGAGCTAATCAGAGCACGCTCTTTACTGCTACCACTCACCATACATACTCTGGGTCCTGGCAGGCAGCATGTGTTTCTTAGGGCGCGGGTAGTACAGACAGCAGGTGATCCGCGTCGCCCGATGTTTAGCAGGCTTCAGTTGGCTGTCGACTACTCCAGCGTCAAAGACGGGTCCTAGGCTGGGCAGTTTGAGCTCGCCTATAGGCACTCGATGACGCGGCTTCTGTTTGGGCCTCCTAGAGCAGAGAGCGCACTTCACACGCGTCTGCTCGCTTGGCTCCTCCTACCAGAAGTTCCCCTTCCTGATTAATATTCTTATTAGTAACAACCTTAGGAAGGAATCCAGGTTTGGTACGCAAAACCACCTTATCAGCATGGAAAACAAGATAAGACGAGTCGCATTGCAATACAGATAGTTCAGAAACTCTTCGAGCCGAAGAGATAGCAACTAAAAATAAAACTTTCCAAGATAGAAGCTTAATATCTATGGAATGCATAGGCTCAAACAGAACCCCTTGAAGAACCTTAAGAACTAAATTCAAACTCCATGGCGGAGCAACAGGTTTAAACACAGGCTTGATTCTAACTAAAGCCTGACAGAACGACTGAACGTCTGGAACATCTGCCAGACGTTTGTGCAGTAGAATTGATAAAGCAGATATCTGTCCCTTTAAGGAACTAGCTGATAACCCCTTCTCCAATCCTTCTTGGAGAAAGGACAAAATCCTAGGAATCCTGATCTTACTCCATGAGTAGCCTTTGGATTTGCATCAATAAAGATATTTATGCCATATATTATGATAAATATTCCTGGTGACAGGCTTTCGAGCCTGAATCAAGGTTTCTATGACCGACTCAGAAAAACCCCGCTTGGATAAGATCAAGCGTTCAATTTCCAAGCAGTCAGTTGCAGAGAAACAAGATTTGGATGCTGGAACGTCACTCCCATTGCGCTGTAACTCCCTACAGTGCCTGGCTAGAAATCAGTGAAAACCGACAGAGGAGAAGTTCAATTACAATCTCTCTATGCACGTTGTGTAGTACTGCCCAACTTGCGTAGCTAGATTGTATTTTTAACTCCTCCCGCCCAGCGTGCTGCTCAGAGAAAGATGCTTCCATTCTAAAGCCAGCAGAGGTTGGTATAATCTTGGCTTGAAATTGTGGAATTAAAGTATATAAAAAAGAAAATCTTAAAAAAACAATTTCTCTCTTATATTTCATTTATTTTCTTCCCTTTACCTGCCTCTTCGTAGTTGTTTTCCTAATTCTTTCAGATGGACTTACATTACTGCTTGTCTTTCTCCCCTCCATCTTCTTTTTTATTTATTAAATATGAATTATTTTTTATTCTAATAATTTTCCAGCGCACAAAGCCATTCTACTTGAATTCCAGTAATTACCATCCAGCAGATCAGCCATATCCCACCAGTATTATAGTAATTGCCAATAACATCAGTCGTGGTTAGCTCACATCCATATTGAGAGCTTTCTGATTTAAACTTAATTTATGACTCCAATGTCTGTCGTTTCTATGATCATAAGTAGTTTTTAATAATTCCTAACTGGGGAGGTAATGTGGAAGACTTGGAAGTCTTGTGGTCCTTTTAAAAATAATTATTTTTTCCCACTTTCTGCCTCTCTGTTTCCAGCTCAAAAGTTGGCCCTTCATCTGTCATTTGGAAGTATTCTCTCAGTTCTGTCATTCAGTTATTTCATTCCAAAAAATAATTCTTAAAAATGTGTAAATGTATACATAATGTAAACTTAGCTATGGTTATACTAGTTATGTACACTACAGTATGTGTGTGTGTATATATATATATATATATATATATATATATATATATATATATACATAGAGGTTTGTACCTTTTGAAAAAAAGTCATGTTAGTGGTCAACACGATTCAAAATTGTGAGTTTAGTGGTCCCTGAGGTCCGAAAGGTTGGCGACCCCTGTGCTAGAGCATCTATCAGTACTGCCTGAGAATTCCTTGTCCTTGACCCGTATCGAGGAAGTTTGGCATTCTGACGAGATGCCATCAGATCCAAGTCTGGTGTGCCCCATTGCTGAATCAATTGTGCAAACACCTCTGGATGGAGTTCCCACTCCCCCGGATGAAAAGTCTGACGACTTCCCAGTTCTCCACTCCTGGGATATAGATTGCTGATTTTGGTAACCTCTATCATCGCTAGAGAACTCTTTGTTCCCCCCTGATGATTGATATATGCTACAGTCATGATATTGTCCGACTGGAATCTTATGAATCTGGCCGACGCCAGCTGAGGCCACGCCTGAAGCGCGTTGAATATCGCTCTCAGTTCTAGAATATTTATCGGAAGGAGAGCCTCCTCCTGAGTCCACAATCACTGTGCTTTCAGGGAATTCCAGACTGCACCCCAGCCCAATAGGCTGGCGTCCGTCGTCACTATGACCCACGCTGGCCTGCGGAAACACATTCCCTTGGACAGATGATCCTGTGACAACCACCAAAGAAGAGAGTCTCTGGTCTCTTGGTCCAGATTAATATGAGGAGATAAATCTGCATAATACCCATTCCACTGTTTGAGCATGCAAAGTTGCAGTGGTCTGAGATGCAAGCGAGCAAACGGAACTATGTCCATTGCCGCTACCATTAAGCCGATTACCTCTATACACTGAGCCACTGATGGCCGAGGAATAGAATGAAGAGTTCGGCAGATGGATAGAATCTTTGATTTCCTGACCTACGTCAGAAAATTTTTCATGTCCACCGAATCTATCAGAGTTCCCAGGAATGGAACTCTTGTGAGAGGGATAAGTAAACTCTTTTTTACGTTCACCTTTCACCCGTGAGATCTTAGAAAAGCCAACACGATGTCCGTGTGAGACTTGGCTAGTTGGTAAATTGATGCCTGGATTAAGATATCGTCCAGATAAGGCACCACCGCTATGCCCCTCGGCCTTAGAACCGCCAGAAGGGACCCTAGCACCTTTGTGAAAATTCTGGGAGCCGTGGCCAACCCGAAAGGAAGAGCCACAAACTGGTAATGCTTGTCCAGAAAGGCGAACCTGAGGAACTGGTGATGCTCTTTGTGGATAGGAATGTGTAGATACACATTCTTTAAGTCCATGGTGGTCATATATTGACCCTCCTTGATAATTGGCAAAATAGTCCGAATGGTCTCCATCTTGAATTTGTTTAGGATCTTGAGATCCAAAATTGGTCTGAAAGTTCCCTCTTTTTTGGGAACCACAAACATAGTGGAGTAGAACCCTTGCCCCTGCTCTGTTTCTGGAACTGGGCAGATCACTCCCATGGAATAAAGGTCTTCTACACAGCGTAAAAACGCCTCTCTTTTTATCTGGTTTACAGACAATTGAGAAAGATGGAATCTCCCTCTTGGGGGAGACTCTTTGAAATCTAGAAGATGGGTCTGGGTTACTATTTCTAAAGCCCAGGAGTCCTGAACGTCTCTTGCCCAAGCCTGAGCGAAGACAGAAAGTCTGCCCCCTACGAGAATTGGTCCCGTATCGGGTGCTACCCCTTCATGCTGTCTTGGTGGCAGCAGCAGGCTTCTTGGCCTCTTTACCCTTGTTCCAAGTTTGGTTAGGTCTCCAGACTGACTTGGATTGAGCAAAATTCCCCTCTTGCTTTGCGGCAGGGAAAGAGGAAGAGGGACCACCTTTGAAGTTTCAAAAGGAATGAAAATTATTTTGTTTCGTCCTCATCTTATTCGTCTTATCCTGAGGAAGGGCCTTTCCCTCCAGTGATGTCTGAAATAATCTCTTTCAGTTCATACCCTTGAAAGGGATGGCTAAAAGCTTAGCTTTTGATGACACATCAGCAGACCAGGACTTAAGCTATAATGCTCTGCGCACTAAAATGGCAAAACCTGAATTCTTCGCCGCTAATTTAGCCAATTGAAAAGCGGCATCTGTAATGAAAGAATTAGCTAGCTTGAGAGCCCTAATTCTATCCAGAATATCTTCTAATGGAGTCTCAACCTGAAGAGCCTCTTCCAGAGCCTCAAACCAAAAGGACGCTGCAGTAGTTACAGGAACAATGCACGCTACAGTTTGGAGAAGAAAACCTTGATGAACAAATATTTTCTTCAGGAGACCCTCTAATTTTTTTATCCATAGGATCTTTGAAAGCACAACTGTCCTCAATAGGTATAGTTGTACGCTTAGCCAGGGTAGAAATAGCTCCCTCCACCTTAGGGACCGTCTGCCACGAGTCCCGCACAGCATCTGATATGGGAAACATTTTCTTAAAAGTAGGAGGGGGGGCGAACGGAATACCTGGTCTATCCCACTCCTTAGTAACAATTTCTGACATCCTCTTAGGGACCGGAAAAACATCAGTGTAGGCAGGAACCTCTAGGAATTTGTCCATTTTACACAATTTCTCTGGAACTACAATAGGGTCACAATCATCCAGAGTTGCTAAAACCTCCCTGAGAAATAAGCGGAGGTGTTCTAGTTTAAATATAAAAGCCGTCATATCTGAATCTGTCTGTGGGAACATATTTCCTAAGTCTGAAATCTCTCCCTCAGCCAGCAAATCCCACACTTCAGAACATTGTAAGGGTACATCGGATATGGCTAATAAAGCGTCAGAGGGATCAGAGTTTGTTCTCACACCAGACCTGCTGCGCTTCCCCTGCAACCCCGGCAGCTTAGATAAAACCTCAGTGAGGGTAGTATTCATAATTGCGGCCATATATTGCAGGGTGAAAGAATTAGACGCACTAGAAGTACTTGGCGTCGCTTGTGCGGGCGTTAATGGTTGTGACACTTGGGGGGAATTAGATGGCATACCTTGATTCTCTTCTGACTGAGAATCATCCTGCAACATACTTTTAGTAGCTAAAATATGTTCTTTACAATTTATTGACCTTTCAGTGCATGAGGGACACATACTAAGTGGAGGTTCCACAATGGCTTCTAAACATATTAATCATTGACTTTCCTCAATGTCAGACATGTTGAACAGGCTAGTAATGACTTCAAACAAGCATGAAAACACTTTATTTAGTGAAAAAAATAGCAATTTTAAAAACGGTACTGCGCCTTTATGAGATAAAAAGCATACACGTTCTGCAAAACAGCCTAAACATGCACCAAATTTTTCAAAATTTTGTATGTAGACCCACTATAGGTAGATAAGATTGCACCACAAAGATTTTTAACAATTAACCCCTTAATTTCCAAACAGGATCGAAAATAGGTCCAGATTCCGAAAAAAAAAACTCAGCACCTTGCCACAGCCCTGCTGTGGCCCTACCTGCCCTCAGGGATCGAAAGTGTGGGATAAAAACTTCGATTTGGCCCAAAACATACACCAGGGCCCTCAGGAGATAGAGCTTACTGTTTGCTGACAAACTAACTGCGCATCTGAGGCGCGAAAATAGGCCCCGCCCATCTCACTCAATGTTTCCTGAGCCTTAAAGAACCGCACCAGAGTGGTTATAACTAGCCATGTGGGTCCTAAGACCCAAAAATTAAGCCATGTGTGCCCTAATAAAGATGCCCAAAACGTTTATTGCCCACAAAAACGTTAAAGCACTCCCATCCAAAAAACGTTTGTTCACAAACATTTGCCATTCAGTGTCAACCATATATGTAATTGGCCCCATATGCAAGCTAAGTAATGCCCTTCTTTAAGCTCTAGGATTACTGCTCACCCTTACCCTCCTGGGTATAATGTCGGCCTTTCTGAAATACACAGTCTCTCCAGAAAAAATATGACTGAACATACCTCATTGCTGCATAGCATGAAACCGTTCCTCACACTGAAGTTTCCTGTACTCCTCAGCTTCTGTGGGAACAGCAAATGGACCTTAGTTACAAATGCTAAGATCATCATCCTCCAGGCAGCAGTCTTCATCCATCTGCTGCCTGAGAGCATTTGTTCTCACACCAGACCGACTGCGCTTCCCCTGCAACCCAGGCAGCTTAGATAAAACCTCTGTGAGGGTAGTATTCATAACTGCGGCCATATCTTGCAGGGTGAAAGAATTAGACGCACTAGAAGTACTTGGCGTCGCTTGTGAGGGCGTTAATGGTTGTGACACTTGGGGAGAATTAGATGGCATAACCTGATTCCCTTCTGACTGAGAATCATCCTGCAACATACTTTTAGTAGCTAAAATATGTTCTTTGCAATTTATTGACCTTTCAGTGCATGAGGGACACATTCTAAGTGGGGGTTCCACAATGGCTTCTAAACATATTGAACAATGACTTTCCTCAAAGTCAGACATGTTGAACAGGCTAGTAATGACTACAAACAAGCATGAAAACACTTTATTTAGTGAAAGAAATAACAATCTTAAAAAACGGTATTGCGCCTTTAAGAGAAAAAAGCATACACGTTCTGCAAAACTGCTTTAAAATGCACCAAATTTTTCAAATGTTTGATAGCAGACTCAATATGTGTAGTTAAGTTTGCTCCACAAGAAAATTTAACATTTAACCCTTTATTGTGCAAACCGGATTGAAATAAGGCCTAAATCCGGAAAAAAACACCCCCAGCACCTTGCCACAGCCCTGCTGTGGCGCCTACCTGCCCTCAGGGATTGTAAATATGAAGTTAAAGCTTCGATTTGGCCCAAAACATCCACAAGGAGTTGGAGCTTGCTGCTTGCAGAGTGAAAACAACTGCGCATCTGAGGCGCGAAAATAGGCCCCGCCCATCTCACTCGATGTCTCTACAGCCTCAAAGAACCGCACCAGAGCGGTTTAAAACTAGCCATGTGGGTTCTGAGACCCAAAAGATAAGCCAAGTGTACCCTCAATAAAGTTTCCCAAAAAACGTTATTGCCCACAAACATTCAAAACTCAGTGTCAACCATTTTTTAATTAGGCCCTTATGCAAGCTTACTAATGCCTTTCTATAGCTCTTTGGATTACTGCTTACCCTTACCCTCATGGGGAAACTGTCAGCCTTTCTGAAATACACAGTCTCTCCAGAAAAAATGACTGAACATACCTCACTGCTATATAGCATGAAAACGTTCCTCACACTGAAGTTTCTTGTACCCCTCAGCCTCTGTAGGAACAGCACTGGATCTTAGTTACAAATGCTAAGATCATCATCCTCCAGGCAGAAGTCTTCATCCATCTGCTGCCTGAGAGTAAATAGTGCACACCAGTACCATTTAAAACAAAAAACTCTTGCTTGAAGAAATTAAAAACAAATATTTTATCACCTCTTTCACTTTACCCTTCCTAGTACTTAGAGTAGGCAAAGAGAATGACTGGGGGTGGAGCTAAGGGAGGAGCTATATAGACAGCTCTGCTGTGGTGCTCTTTGCCACTTCCTGTAGGGAAGGATAATATCCCACAAGTAAAGGATGAATCCGTGGATTCATCTTACCTTTACAGAAGAAAAAACTGTTACTGGACACTCTAATGCATGAGGCTACGGAATTGAAGATTGCTAAAATGCTGCTCCAGGTCCTTTCAAGCTCCAGCAAACAACCGACACTGATGGGCTTGTGAGAGAGGAAATAAAATCCAGACACTCCAGTGCAGTGCACGCCGTAACGGCATAAGTATTTATTCCTGACAATTTGAATGGCACAATGATGATTGTCCTTCCTTGTGCCATTTAAATTGTCAGGAATAAATATTTATTTTTTGCAGCCTTTTCGAGTGCAGGTGTTTTTCTTTTTGTATTTGGCTTTCCGGTTTGCTCAGCCATTACAGCGTGCACCGCACTGGAGTGTCTGGATTCTATTTCATCTCTCACAAGCCCATCAGTTTCAGTTGTTTCCTGGAGCTCAAAAGGACCTGGAGTGGCATTTTAGCAAACTTCAGTTCCTTAGCCTCATGCATTAGTGTGGCCAGTTATTTCATCTGCTTTTGCAGCCTTTTTCAGTGCAGCAGCTTTTTCTTTTGGTTAGTGCGGGAGAGTGCTTGAGCCGGCATATAGAGCGGTCAGGTGAGCAGTCAGTTTATTAATAAGACTGTGACAACACACTTTATTTCAATACAGCACAGCCAGCAACCTTCTAATGGGAGCTGTCACTGTGGCTCCATGTATATATCTGTATATGCTATATGCAAGCTATTAGCTATATATTTTAATGTCCTCATTGGGTTTAGCAGCTAACAGATCACACAGACATCTGCACTCAGAGCCTATGGAGATTTTGAAAATGGGCCAATGTAGGAATTCCTGTAAACTGCAAGTTACTTTCTATAGAAAATAGTGGGTCTCAGTATTTTTATGTATATATACTGTGTATATATATATATATATATATATATATATATATATATGTGTATATATATATTTAATTATATATACATATTTATGTATACATATACAGTATATATATGCCTTTTTTTGGGTCTCATCAGTAAGGTGCAGCCATATTTCTTTAAGCACATTGGGCAAGGAGTCCACGTCTGGTTTCCCCCTATCGCCCTTTGAGAGACTTTCCCCAGGGTCATAACACAAATATAAACAGAAAGAGAAGCAATCTACTAGGAACAAACAACAGCTCAGTGGCTTGTTCTACGGCCTGTTATCGCCTGGGAGTAGCTTCTTTTAGCCTAATTGTGTATAATCTAGTCTAGCGAACCTTACAGTAAAATAGCGGGGACACAAAAAAAAGTTTCTTAACTTTCTCTTTTCATGCAAAGAACAAACAACAGCTCAGTGGCTTGTTCTACGGCCTGTTATCGCATGGGAGTAGCTTCTTTTAGCCTAATTGTGTATAATCTAGTCTAGCGAACCTTACAGTAAAATAGCGGGGACACAAAAAAAAGTTTCTTAACCCCTTAATGACCACAATATACCCTGTATGTCACTGGTCGTTAAGGGGTTTTTCAGGACATAATAGCACAAGTCTAGCAAGAACAGGCTATTAATGCACTCCCTCCATCAGGCTTTGTGGAATAGAGCAGTCTCAATGCTGGTGGCAAGACCGCGCTATAAAACAATCAAGTCCTAAAAAAAGGCCAGCGACATACAGGGTACGTCGCTGGTCCTTAAGGGGTTAACTTTCTCTTTTCATGCAAAGGCTGTCAACCAGTTTGACGCATGCTATCAGTGATATGCTTTGTCTCATTGTCTTATCTTGGTGGCTTAATTTTGTCTTGAAAACCTTGTTAGAGTACTCACATCTTTACTTTCATCAACTTTTTGCCCAACATATGCCCACTATACATTTTATATGACAATCCTCTCATGGCAGGGTTTTTGGAAGATAAATGTTCAAACCTGTTTTCAATATTTTTATAGGTCAGCTACCACAATAGCAATCGAAGATCAGAATTACAAAATTATATTGAATTTGTAGGATTATTATTTTTAGTCAAATGATCAATTTATTTAAATTTGTATCAATGGTATTACTTTTTTATATTAATTGATGACCACACCTCCTAAAATGTTACTAAAAGGGACAGTCTACTCAAGAATTTGTATTGTTTTAAAAGATAGATAATCCCTTTATTACTCATACCCCAGTTTTGCATAACCAACATGGTTATAATAATATACTTTTTACCTCTGTGATTACCTTGTATCTAATCCTCTACAAACCGCCCCCTTTTTTCAGTTCTTTGACAGACTTGCATTTAAGCCAATCAGTGCCCTTTCATAAGTAACTCCACAGGCGTGAACACAATGTTATCTATATGGCGCACATGAACTAACACCCTCTAGGTGTGAAAACCTGTCAAATGCATTCAGATAAGAGGCAATCTTCAAGGGCTTAAACATTAACATATGAGCCTACCTAGGTTTAGCTGTCAAATGTGATGATAAAAGTAAAATGGAAAGTTGTTGAAAATTACATGCCCTATCTGAATCATTAAATTTGACTAGACTGTCCCTTAAAGGCTTCTAACCATTTTCTTACAAATACATAAGTTCCATTCCTTACTCATACAAAATGTCTCGCTGGCTCAATATTCTATTCCCTGTGTTTCAAATTGTGTCAACTCCCATTATATGATATAGTGCATAAATAATGTATGATTAATAATACATACAGTAGTTTAACTTTATTCCACTAAATTGTGTTTGCCATTTATTAATTAAATTAAATTAGCTTTAAGTTGTATAAAAGAGAGCATACATTTCGAAATTAAAATTAAATCCTAACCAAGCATATCTCCACAAATCTCATCCTCAGTAAGTTAAAACTCCTGCTACCACAACTGCAATTATGCTACATGTAGCTAATTTATTTTAAAAGTAGGTTAATTCATTTCAGATATTTATGATTCAAAGGAATGTCAGGGAAAGCAATAAAATAATTCTGATGCTGAGAAGCAATCACTGAATAATAATCCTTATTCATATTTTGCAGTAACTGGGTTTAATGACTAAGGGCTAGAATACAAGTGGATCACTATTTAGCACTCCTGCACGATGGTAAAACTTCTCTAGAAGTAACTACGACTATATATCATCAAATATACGATAATATAGCAACAATTATCTCAGAGTTGGGAGTGAATCCACAAAATTAGAATCTTCCTCTAACCATTGTGTACATATACTAATGTTCTAAATTAACCAAAAGTAATGCAAATTCTAGTCCTCTTGTAATTTTAATCTCAACACACACACACACACTTATATTTTATTTTATAGAGATCATCATATACAATAAAAGTTAAGTTTTAATTCAACAAACTCTTACTCTATGTTTGCCTTCTAAGGTTGATGTTTTCAATTTAAAGGGTAACAGAAGTGCTACTCAAGTGCATTCTTTTGAGTCCAGAGACCCCTCTTAGGGTTTTTCCGACTTAATTTAACATTTGTTCTTTTGCTCAAGCACTCTAGCTCACAGTAAACTGAAATTTCAGTAATACATATAGAGCAACCCCTATATTTGTGTAGTGCTATTGCTACCCCCTCTTCTTTTTGCAACGTTCTCTAGAAGTAAGCTTCTTGCACTTGTCAGGTAGTGCACGTATTATAAGCTGAAAGTAAAATAGTTTGCATGCGAGCAAAACCCGATGACGCTAACTTCTGGACCTTGGATATCGCAACTGTGTTAACTTTTTCTCCCCATAGACTTCAATGTAGAGCACAGAAGAAAACCTAACGCTTATCACTTGCTCGCTAACCCGATATGAGTTATTAATATTTCACATTCTAATTTTCTTCAGATACAGAACATTTTTATTTTCCTTTTAAATACATATTATATATATATATATGAGTATAGAAAGAGAAGATCAAAACTAGTGTCTGGGCGCAGATCTCAGTATGAGGTAAGTATAATGTGCTTACCAGAAGGTATCTCAATCGTATGAGGTAAGTGATCAGCAATGGTATAAGTAAAGATGATCCCCAGGCTCTTTCCGAAGTGGTATCCAAACGATTCCTTGCAGATTGTCTTTGCAACAATGGAAATCCTGGACTCTCTTGTTGTCTGTATAAGCAAGGATGATCCCCTGGCTCTTTTTGAAGAAATATCTTAACGGTTTTACCCAGCGTGGTAGTTTCATAACAGTTCAAAGCTCAAAAATTCCAAATGCTGCGATGCCAATTAAAACAGGACCTGTCAACCCACTTTATAATAGTGGGCTGACAGATCCTGTTCTAATCGGCATCACAGCATTTGAAATTTTTGAGCTTTGAACTGTTATGAAACTGCCACGCTGGGTAAAATTGTACTCAGGTTTTATTGATCAATACCGACTTCCATTTTGCTTATACTAGTACTAGGGCTGTTACACTTCTTACAGTGTTTTTTTATATATACTGATCGTTTTACACACTAAAGCTCCATAGAGGAGCATTTTATTTGTCTTGTTAAAGAGCTTTGTACGGATAACCCACCCAGTGTATACCAAATATGAAAATTTCGTTTGTTTTTGTCCACAAGCAAAACATTTGGATTTTTATATGCTGTCAACTTACCTCATATTGGATTGAGGTCACAAAATGTAAGCACATTTTATATGATATTAAAATTGTTATTTTATATAAACAGTATCACACTATGCGCATGTCTTTTTCTTTCCCATCCATAATTCCTATGATCATCTGAGGAAATTGGAGATCTCACCACCAGAGCAAAGACAAGAAAGATACCTAGAGAGTCCAGGATTTCCATTGGTTGAAAAGACAATCTACAGGAAACCGTTAAGATATTTCTTCAAAAAGAGCCTGGGGATCATCCTTGCTTATACAGACAACAAGAGAGTCCAGGATTTCCATTGTTGCAAAGACAATCTACAAGGAATTGTTTGGATACCACTTCGGAAAGAGCCTGGGGATCATCTTTACTTATACCATTGCTGATCACTTACCTCATACGATTGAGGTACCTTCTAGTAAGCACATTATACTTACCTCATACTGAGATCTATTGCAAAGGAAAAAGACTGGCGACTCATGAAACTGCATTTTGAACTTTGCACACATATCCATTTGGTCAAATCTATCATATTATAGCCAGTATTATTATTGTTATTGCTTGTTTTAGCTGTGCGCCCAGACACTAGTTTTGATCTTCTCTTTCTATACTCATTTAAAACAGTGACAAGGGTACACTGTATCAACTAATAGGCAGCACGCACACATCATACAGGATCAAACTAACATCCTATACTGTTGTATTATACAGTGATTCTTGCATTTTAAAATATTGATCATAACAATAGCATAGAATCCTAAATTAGTCCTATCAGATTTAGATACATTAGGTTCATAGACTTTTTGTACATTTAAGTGTTACAGTTTTAGCGCTGGTGCCCCTTTTATTTATCCATCATATATATATATTGTGACAGAACCCAAGGCATAGTAATGGAAGGTGTCTATATTCCCTCAAAAGTGCTGCAGTGCGGGGTATGGTCTGACAACCCCAGGGAGAATTGTTATGTTTGTTTGCCACATAGAGAAAATATGTGATTTATTTCTGGGTCCCTGGGGTGGAGTATTTGGAGAGTAGGGTGGGCCAGTGCTCCACCCCGCAGTTTGCAAGTAGCACATTATGTCAAAAAGTCCAGTCCAGGAATTCTGTCTGACTCAGCTAGCTACTCACCTGCATGTGGTAATTAACAGCAGATGCTAATAAAATCCCCAGTCAGGGGTTGAGAGGTAGATTTTGCCAGCAGTAAAGGGAAACTGCAAACACTCTCCTGAGAGACTGAGAGGAATTATCTCTAAAGGACAAAGTTTGAAAGGTCTGTGCAATATTACTTTTGTGAAAAGCTACTTAGTGCAGACAGTTTTACTTGTTAGTAAGTGCTCAGTGGAGCAAGCCTCTTTTGTTTTGTTTATGTTTATTTTGCCTGTTCTTTTGCCAGACCTGATAATAAACAGACTGTATTTTATAAAGCTACAACCTTGTGTGGTGTTTTCAGCTTTGAGGACTGTGTGTTTCCAAGATCCCAGGTCACATATGGTGGAGAATGCGGGCAACACACTAATAGTCTGTTAAGGAAACAGTACCACACTTAAAATGGAGGAAGTTGTAAAGGCTTTACTACAGGCTACGGCCTCACAGCAACAGGCCACTGCCACACAGCAGCAAGCTACTGCCAGCCAGCAAGAAAATATTGCAGTGCTACAAAAACTGGTATTAACACAAAGAGAGGAACAGCAGAATATCACACGTACCATGCAGCAGGAGATTCGAGACCTATCTGAAAGACTGGGCAGGTGTGCTGCAGAAATTCCACACAGTTCTAAGACTCTGAGAGTGAGTAACTATTTGCAAAAGATGGTGCTACAGATGATGTGGAGGCTTACCTGATGGCTTTTGAAAGGACAGCCGAAAGAGAAGGGTGGCCTGCGTCTGAATGGGCAAGTCTCCTTGCGCCATTTCTGAGTGAAGAACCTCAGAAGGCATATTATGATTTGGAGCCTGAGCAGGCCAGTGACTATAAAAAGCTAAAAACAGAAATCTTGGCCCGCCTGGGAGTAACGACAGCAGTAAGGGCCCAGCGATTTCACTCCTGGACTTACAGTCAAGACAAAGCCGTGCAGTCACAGATGTTTGACTTGATACATCTTGCCAGGAAATGGCTACAGCCAGAGGTCAACTCAGCTAGTCACATTGTGGAACAGCTCGTGATGGACCGGTTCCTGCGAGGATTGCCTGTTTCCCTGCGGCAGTGGGTCAGCCAGAGTGAACCTAAAACTGCTGATGGTCTAGTTGCCCTGGTGGAATGCTATTTGACTGCCGGAGAGTTTCTACAAATCCCCAACCAGGAAAGACCTAGAACCCCGAAGATCCAGAGTCCCAGTAAATTGGGTAAGACTGTTCCGGGGAAAAGGGGGTATCGGGAGGAGCAGATGGGTTTTTACAACCCGAGGGACATTACTGCAAGGGACAAGAGTTTTGTGAGGCAGGAAGGGTCCACAATAGCCTCAAAGATGTTGTCTAATGCTAATATTAAATGTTTTCAATGTAAAGAGTATGGACATTGTGCAAAGGACTGCCCTGAGAATGATGTTGCTATGGAATGTAATGTTGGCAATATGAGAGACAATTATTCATTGTACACTCGCTCAGTATATGCAATTACCAAAAATGATTGTTTAAATGGCCACCCTTGGTGCACTGTAAGGGTGGAGGGAAATGAAATTAAAGCTTTGCTGGACTCTGGTAGCATGGTTACGCTCATAGACAGGGGTCTGTTGAGAAATACTCCTATTGATAATTACCAGAATTGCTTGTGTCCATGGGGACATACACAAGTATCCAACTGCTAAAGTACTTATTGAAACTCAAAATGGCCCTATAAATCATAGAGTTGGTTTAGTGGATAAATTAGTCCATGAAATGATAATAGGCAGAGATTTTCCCCATTTTTTGAATCTATGGGATGCTGCTGAGGAAAATTCACCGGATTCAGTAGAGGGCGCTGTTTGTGACTTTCCCTTTTCTGATTTATTGGGGGATGACTTAGACAAAATAACTCCTGCTAGAGGGAAACACTCAACCCCTATGGAAACCCTAGTTGGAGGTAATACTGAACAGAATAATACAGGTCAATCTAATATATCTGAACCTGATGTATAAATAACTGACCTAGATGTTAGCCCAAGTAACTTTAGGGCTGCACAATGGGAGGATCCAACTTTAGCTGTGGCTAGAAACTATATTTCCATAAGAAATGGCACCCCCATTAATACTGATAAAGCGCTCACCTATCCATACTTTGAAGTGGAAAATGATTTATTGTACAGAGTTGGGAAAAAGGAGTCTGTCAAACAGCTGTTAGTACCCCAGGCATATCGACACACTGTATTAAATCTGGCACATAGCCACATACTTGGGGGGCACTTGGGGGTTGAAAAAACCAGAGAGAGAATTCTTAGGAGGTTTTATTGGTCAGGTGTAATGGCATCTATCACAAACTATTGTTCTTCTTGTCCTGAATGCCAATTAACTGCCCCTCTTACAGCATACCGTAGCCCCTTGGTGCCCTTACCCATAATTGAGGTCCCATTTGAACGCATTGGTATGGATTTTGTGGGTCCTCTTGTAAAGTCTGCAAGGGGGCACCAGTATATATTGGTAATAGTAGACTATGCTACACGTTACCCTGATGCAATACCCATGCGTACTACTTCAGCAAAAGCAATTGCTAAGGAGTTAATGTTAATGTTCAGCCGTGTTGGGATTCCCAAAGACATATTAACAGACCAAGGCACTCCATTTATGTTGAGAATTATAAAGTATCTGAAAACATCCGTATATCACCCACAAACTGATGGTCTGGTAGAACGATTTAATAAAACACTAAAGGCTATGCTCAAAAAAGTAATTGATAAAGATGGGAAAAACTGGGATTTCCTTTTGCCTTATTTAATGTTTTCCATCCGAGAGGTCCCTCAAGTTTCTACTGGGTTTTCACCCTTTGAACTTTTGTATGGAAGACACCCCAGAGGGTTGCTAGACATAGCTAAGGAGACTTGGGAACAGGAGTCAACCCCTCACAGAAGTGTGATTGAACATATAACTCAGATGCAGGATTGGATGACAGCCATTATGCCCATAGTTAGAGAACACATGGAAAATGCCCAACAGCACCAGCAGAACAGCTATAATAGAAATGCTAGGGTTTGTGTGTTTAATCCAGGAGACAGAGTACTAGTCCTGGTTCCCACTGTAGAGAACACATTTTTGGCAACATGGCATGGGCCATATGAAGTCATTGACAGAGTGGGGGAAGTAAATTACAAAGTAAGACAGCCTGGGAGGCGAAAGGAGGTACAGATTTACCATGTGAATTTACTTAAACCGTGGAAAGAAAGAGAAACACTTGAGGCTATAAAAACAGCAGACCTCCCTACAATGGAGGAGAATAAACCCATAGTCAATATCTCAGAAACCCTAACTATCCACCAGAAGAGGGAAGTAAAAGACTTCATCAGATTAAATAAAGATGTTTTCTCCTCAGTCCCAGGAAGAACTACGATAATAGAGCATGACATTGTCACTGAACGGGGAAAAAGGATAAATCTAAAGCCATATAGAATACCTGAAGCCCGGAGGGAAGCAATCAAATTGGAAGTAAAGAAAATGCTGGACCTTGGGGTAATTGAAGAATCCCAAAGTGACTGCAGTAGCCCAATTGTGCTTGTACCAAAGCCTGATGGCACAATCAGGTTTTGTAATGATTACCGGAAGCTGAATGCAATATCCAAGTTTGATGCATACCCCATGCCAAGGGTTGATGAACTTGTGGAGAGACTCGGGAGAGCTAGGTACCTTACCACATTGGATTTGACCAAGGGTTATTGGCAAGTGCCGCTTACAGGACGGGCAAAGGAAAAGACTGCCTTCTCTACTCCAGATGGGCTCTTCCAATACAAG